>NC_041375.1:1371496-1450006 GCF_900634415.1 Cottoperca gobio | reverse complement strand
CTCAGTTAACTCAGTTTATGCAACTTTTCATCAGCAGGAATCGAGTTTATCAGCTCTGGAAGGACAAAATTCAACGTATACATCAAAGTAACTTTTTTTTAAAAAGGGTGAAAATCATTTGCATTGCTGCACGAGTCTGTTGTAGTTGTGAACACAACCATTATCACAGTCAGTGATGTCATTTTGCACAAGTTGCCTGTAACAAGAACATAACATTTTCTTTGATTTTCAGTTGATGGTACAAACGTTGTCAGTACTTGTGAGTTTACTTAAGGTGTGATGAAAACGCCCCAACAGCACTGTGGGATTACAACAGTGTGGACACTTAATACCAAACTCAAAATGAATCTTTAAAGGTAAATCTTTGTGTATCTCTGAGCCACCTGCTCCTGTGTCCATGCAATCTCTAATTCTCATATTTCAGTTTTAACACTTTGCTATGTTTATTGTATTCATATTATTCTTTATATTGAGTATTGCATTCACCGCTAACTGAAGCGACGCTGTTTCGACAGCTTCACGCTCAGAGAAACCACTTTGAATGTAGTCCAATAAACAAACTATAAAACAGGAACATCAGCAGCAGAAGGCAGCTTCTTCTTCTTCTCTCTGTACTGAGGTAGACTGCAGCTACACTGACTCACTATCACCTCTAGAGGAACAAGTGGTATTACAGACAGGACGGAGCGCAGCTAGCTGTTAGCATGCTAATATCTCTGCAACACACAGACGTGTTTAACATAATATTAGTTTATTGTTTTTATGTTTTAACTCTGGCATATCTTACATATTGAACCTTTTAAACGTTTCACTGTCTTTAAGTTTGTATTAATTACTCTTTAGAGCATAGGTCTTCAACAGGGGGTACTACGGGGGGTCGCAAAATTGTTTGTAGATAAAGCAATTTTTTTTTTAAAAGGGCAGCGACACACACACCACAGTCATAGACAGAGTGGAGGAAAGGAGAGGGGTGAACTAAAATACATTTCCGCCACACACACCACCGCACACCACACCACCACACACCACCCTCCTGTATACAATATATACAGTAGGGGGTCCCCGCACCACGCTACACCAGTTTGGGGTCCTTGGCCTGAAAAATGTTTTAGAGGATATAGCTGGTATATTATGTACAGAGTGAAATCCACAATGAACTGATGCTGTCTGTGAATCCAAAGCCTGATGCATCTTACTCTCCTGTGCCATACAGCTCCATTGTCCCATTCATAAGCAAGGGACACAACAATCTTTAAGTTTGATTCTCTGCTTCCCAAGGACTCGCCACCGCCAGTTGAACTTTCCCTTAAATCTCGCTAGAAAAAATAAATTTCAAGGCCTACACTGGCTCAGTGTCATACAGAAGTAGCAGATCTTGTTCTCAGCAGACACTGTGTGCACTGCTGTCGGCACAGAGTCTATTGTTTTCTGGGAGTTGCCAAAGCAGACAAGACGGTTTGATGGAATCTTTTTTGTCTCAATTCGACTCTGTTTTCTGTTGCATTACTGTACTTTATTTTCTTATCTTTCTATGGAAAGACAAAAACAACCTCAACGATTAGAGAACAATTTGAGAAAGCGTCAATGTTCCTCCTCCCACTAGCCGAAGACCAAATGTGCTGTTTGTTTTACATCAACACAGATTATAACTGAATGCATCAGTGAACTGTAATGATTATTAATGTCAGTTTATCTTTAGCCTCAACATGCTTTGTGTGTGTGTGCGTGTGTGTTGTGGTGTGTGTGTTGTGTGTGTGTGTGTGTGTGTGTGTGTGTGTGTGTGTGTGTGTGTGTGTGTGTGTTCTTCATTCATGGCTATATGTTGGATCACTGACCAATTTGTCTTTTTTTAATAAAGTCAAAATCCGATACAGGAGAACTGAACATCATCGTATGCTGATGATATTTAATATATATAATAATATAGTGTGTTATGGTTTTCACAGCTTCACACAGGAAGTGTTTTTATCTGGTTCACATAGGCACACATGTCTCTTGAGGTATTGAACGTGTGCTATTAAAGAAAGATTGCATGTGCACGTCCACCAGAGGAACAGAGTCAATCACCTTTGCAACTTTCCGGAATATAGACTTCCACCAAACATCAATATCAGGTGATCAGGAGGACAAGAGACAGCAGGCGTCTTGTGGATACTTTCTCTTTTTCAACACAACATAATTTTCTGTCAAATGTTGTATTGTACTATGTTGTTTATTCTGTACACACGACATCTATTGCACGTCTGTCCGTCCTGGGAGAGGGATCCCTCCTCAGTTGCTCTCTCTGAGGTTTCTAACATGTTCCCCCTTTAATTGTTTAATTGTTTAATTGGGAGGTTTTTCCTTGTGCGGTGCGAGGGTCTAAGGACAGAGGGGTAGGACAGAGGGTCTAAGGACAGAGGGTCTAAGGACAGAGGGTGTAAGGACAGAGGGTCTAAGGACAGAGGGTCTAAGGACAGAGGTCTAAGGACAGAGGGTGTAAGGACAGAGGGTCTAAGGACAGAGGGTCTAAGG
Organism: Cottoperca gobio; assembly: GCF_900634415.1. NCBI lineage: Eukaryota > Metazoa > Chordata > Actinopteri > Perciformes > Bovichtidae > Cottoperca > Cottoperca gobio. Next base: position 1,447,492 of record NC_041375.1, on the reverse strand, counting down.
ACAGAGGTGTAAGGACAGAGGATCTAAGGACAGAGGGTCTAAGACAGAGGGTCTAAGGACAGAGGGTGTAAAGACAGAGGGTCTAAGGACAGAGGGTCTAAGGACAGAGGACTAAGGACAGAGGATCTAAGGTACAGAGGGTCTAAAGACAGAGGTCTAAGGACAGAGGGTCTAAGGACAGAGGTCTAAGGACAGCTGATGATCTAAGGACAGAGGGTCTAAGGACAGAGGATCTAAGGACAGAGGGTCTAGGACAGAGGGTGTAAGGACAGAGGGTCTAAGGACAGAGGGTGTCGTATCCTGTACAGTCTGTAAAAGCCCATGAGATATTGGGCTATATAATAATTTGATTTGATTGTGGATGTGGATGGTGATGGTGCGTTTGAGTGCTTGAAATGCTCCCACGATGCTCAGCTAAGAAAACAACAACATTGGTGAAATTACTGCAGAATTGAACTTTACACGGTGACGCAGAAAACAAGTTTCAGAATGACTGTGAGGGTTTTCAAGTGCTCTGTCAGAGATCTGTGATCAGAGTTTTGAAGAACAAATCCTAAAGTTATTTCATAATGTCTCTGTTCACTTCAATAGAGAATCTGAAAACTGTACTTCATAAACTTAAACAAATATTGGAATGACAGAACAAAATGTATGTGATAATACTATTATTTTAGGATTTAATATGTAAAATATGTAAAACCTCACGGTTTGAAATCAGATGTTTTCTGGGACCAGTTTTCCACATGCAGACTTACCTTTTTGACTGACATATTAATGATGTCATATGCCGTCTTATTCTAGTATTTTAATTATGAGGATATTAAAATGAAGCAGTATGTAGAGCTCCTGAAATAATACATCGCATGCACATGTATTATGTTCACATAACATTCAAATGTAAATGTGAGTCATTTCCTTTCATGTTCAGTCGAATTACTTCAGTAGTTCAGAAATGTCTCATGCACCGAGCGATTGTGTGTGATAATAAGTAACTTATCAATTTTCTGAACAACTGATCTCCTGCAGGAAGTGAACAGTTTCATGCTCAGCAAAAAGAATATTCTCTTTTTTTAACCTTTTGTGATTTTGGTTACCTTTCAAATTATTAAACTATTATTTATTTAGTAGGAAAGTGAACTTTATATCCATCCTTCCATGCACACTGTAATATTATTTAAATAAATTCTGTGTAGGGGGGCCTAATGATTTTTATGATTCAATACTAAACTGTCACGGTGTGGTACGAGAGAGGACCCAAATGCAGAAGATTAACAACAAAAGCGAGCTTTAATAAAACAAAGCTGAAAACATCTATACAAAGTAACAAAATTATAGTGGGTAGACAGACCAGGTAGACAGACCAGGTAGACAGACCAGGTAGACAGACCAGGTAGACAACGGGAAAATCACGGGACGGTCACGGGAAGGTCGTATGAAAGACGATCCGACAAGGCACACTGGGGCAGACAGGGATATATACATAGACATCAAACGACACAAGGCCAGGGTAAATGGACACAGGAGGAACACATTAACAATCAGAGGGAGTAGGAAAAAAAACCAAGGACAGGAAGTAACACAAGACATGACACAAGGGGGAGTGAAACTTCAAAATAAAACAGGAAACTGTACAAACAGATCGTGACACTAAACTATTACAATAATAAATAAGTGCTGCACAGTGATTTAGCTCAGGTTAGCTAGCTCACGTGATTCCACAAAGATTTATGGGTTAAGGCTGGAAATGAGCAGCTGAATGCTTGTAAATATGCATATTAAATATACATATTAAAGGCTGTTGTGTGTATGTTTTTTTTCTACGAATACGGCAATTTATTTTTTGTTAATATGTGGGATTCATGTTACTGTAATGTGCATTTTGGCAGACCCCCTGCAGTAACTCTGAGGACAACCCTAGGGGTCACAGACCCACTGAAGCATGGGTTGAACCACACTGAAATCAGCATCATGTGATGAACTTCCCGCACACGTGCAGACTGACTGATTGACAGCTTCTGATTGAAGGTTTTTGCACTTCATACTAAACCTTATGAAACAATGACAGCAGCAAAAACAAACCACTGTTTTCCGGGTGACTGAAGATCGTTGCTGGACTATAACTTCAGTAACAAGTGTTTCCTGGAAAAACACAGATATGACGTCAGGAAGACACAAGATTTGATATCATCAGCACTTTCACTGTCACCAAACACGCTGACTACAATCACCTGCTTTCCACAGCTTGCACCTTTATCATCACACAGAAAGTGCGTTGGGTATGAAAGAAATGCAGAAGATGAAACCACAAACAATGTTCTGACATTCCAGAGAAGAAGAAACTGTCACACGTGATGTACCGTCAGACTCAAACTGCGTCACACACACACACACACACACGCACTCACACACAACACCAGGATTTAGTTTTAAAGGCGTTTGTCCACCGATTTATTTGTAGATCTGTTTTTGTCTGAAATGAAACACCTCGTCTATATCTGCTACAACTTTAAGGTGAAACAATAAGACAATATGAAAAAGAAGTGGTGTGCTGTGGTTCAACGTTCAGCACCCTAATATTCACAAAATTTAAAGGTTCAATGTGTAATTCTGAGCCACCAGCTCCAAAGAAACAAAGGGAAATATTTCACTCTAAACTGGGTGCATACGATCTCTAATGTTCATAGTTTAGTTGTAGTAGTTTGGCAGATTTATTGCATTTCTAATTTATTCTTTATGGTGTGTATTGCATTTACTCCTGTGTAATGCCTGTCAGTCAGTCAGCAGGGCATACATACCAAATTCAGCTAGCTGTTAGCTGTTAGCATGCTATTTTCAGTAGATATCTCTGCAACACAACACACAGACGTCTGTAAGTTAACTTTGTCTCCTCTTCACTCTGCTGATGATGTTTGTTCATTTTAATATTTTAAGTTTAAGTTTCTGACACATTGAACCTTTAACACTTAAGGATTTCATTTTAATGTCATACTTTAATTAAAAAATTAAAGTAGTTAATTCAAAACCTATTTTGTTATATATGGATATTTTCCAGACTGTGATTACTTAATGTACATACATTTAAACTAAATATCAACCCTGCAAAAGTTTCCAGTCATCCAGTCCATTGTTAGTGTGCAACGTTTCTGCAGCTTTCCTACAGATCTGCAGTTAAACGTGCCGCGTCTCTTTTACTGGCAAAACATCATCATTTCCTGTGCTGGCAAACAGTTTCCATGAGAGCTGAGAGAGAAACAGTATAAAGGTAAGATTCAATGCTTTTGCTTTATTTGAATGAGAGTGTGAGTGTATGTGTGTGCGTGTGTGTGTGTGTGTTGACTGAAGGATGTTCCTGACTCGCTGTGTGATGCTTTGGATCCTGTTGACAGTCCTCAGCCTGCCTGTATGGAGTGGTGAGTATCTCCACACTTTACAGATGTGATGATTAGTCGACTAATCAATTAATCAGCGACTATTTCAATAATCCATTAAACAGTTAAAGTAATTTTCATGCAAAAATGGCAAGAAAATGCAGTTTTTTAGCCTCTCGAATATGAGATTTATTTGCAGAACTTTAGCTGCCAAACAAACGTAGTGGAGTGAAAATAAAAAGTAGCATAGAATGGAAATATTTGAATAAAATCAAACTTCTAACTCTCAGCACGAAAGGGAAAAAGGAAATTTTCCAAAATGTCAAATTTGTACTTCAAACTTTTCCATCTGAAAATGGAAATTATGGTTGAAAGTGCTCATGAAACTTTTCTCTCGTTTTTTAACGTTTCACCAAAATATGCGACAGCAGTTGAATTATTTAATATCTCATGAATGTGTTTGAATGTATAAAACTGTCGTGCTGTGGCACCTTAAAGCAGGAATTTTAATTTCTCTTTTTATCACTCCATAAATCAGAACAACAGCTATAAAATATATATAAATAGTTTGCCATGTTTTTATGAATAAAATACTAATATAAATCAGACTATAAATGACATGTGAACAAAGCCCTCTGTATAAACCTTCATATAATATATATATTGAATATAGAGAGGAATGAAACTGGAAAGTTTGGTTCGATAGCCTTTAAAGATATGTATTGTAAAATGACATACATTTTACAAAGCACTACATGTGTAGAGAGTCAAACATGTAACTAATAGACTAAATATGCAAAAAGAGGCATTATGTGATGCTAACTGTTGGGGAATTTAGGAGAAATCTACAGACACAAATAGACAAAGTTAGTCAAATAAACTCCTGAATGTTTTCTTTCCACACAAAAATCTCAAAATTGACCTGTGCCTGTAGCGTCTCGTCTATTTATTGTATCCTTAAAACAACTAAATCTGCAGAAATCTTGTCTGTTCTTTTCCAAATTCTCGCCTTTTTCTGGCAGATGTGAAGGTGATCCAGCAGTATAAAGTGGTGAGCGCTGATGGTACGGCTAAGGTCCAGTGCTTCATCCAACCCTCGTACCACCAAACCCCGCACTACCCCTACCCTGAACCCGAGGAGCTGCGTGTGACTCTGCTGAAAGGGCTCCACGGCACCCAGAAACTCTGTTCGTCCATCCTCAACTTCACAGAGCAGAGAGAGGCAGGTGTGGAGAAAGAGGGTGAGGTAAGTCTGTCGGTGGGTGTATGTTAGACGACCCTGCGAAACACGTTTTCTACATCAGCTTCTTACAATAAGAGAATCTACATGAAAACACAGTTTTTGTCAGAGAGAGATTTTCTGTATTTATGTTTTTGACGTGGAAAGACTTCATCAGTACACGTATCTCTGTGCACTCGTTGGGGTTTTTCAGAATTTGAATTTGGTGAAATCTGCTTCTCTTGCAAGACTACTGTCTGTCAAATCTGATAAAACCACACACAGTGCTGAGGAAGCAGAAGTTAAGACCTGTTAATCCTAAACATCGGAGGTCAAGGGTCAATTTATCAGAATAAATTGGTTTACATACTACAAGTCAGCGGTGACCTGAGGGGCAGGAGAGATAAATAATATATATATATATATATATATATATATATATATAAAAAGCACCAGATGCATGCAATGAACGTTTTCCAGCATCTAGGAGGCCTCTATGGCACTTCATCGCGGTTTCCTCATGTTTTATGGAGGTTTGCTTAAGAGGTATTTTATTTTGAAGGGGCAGAGTCCCTGACATGTCACAGAACAAAAGCCTTGCTAGAAGTGGAGAAATTCAGTCCTGAGGAGGGTTTTGGAGGAATGTCAACGTTCAAATCGATTTATAAATTCCCAAAACACATTTACAATCTGCACTTTCCTTATAATTTAAATTTAGATGTGCGGAGGAGGAAACCTCTGCAGATAATTTGGCTATGACTCCATCTTTTCTTTTTGTTTTGATTGACAGAAGTTACAAAATGTACATTTAAAAAGGTTTATTGTGTGTTTCAGGTGCAGTGCTCTGCTGAGGCGAGAGAGGGCGCTCTGGAGGTGACAGTGTCCGGACTGAAAGCCGCAGACACAGATCTGTATCGCTGTGAGGTACAGATCTTCTACCCACCACCATACCTGCGGCTCACTGGCAACGGCACACTCATTCATGTCTTAGGTGAGACGCCCACGCGTGACCTGCAGACGCACGTTCACAGAGTTCACAAATCCCACATCTTACTCTCCATTTATTTTTTTGTGCAACAGGCAGCTCTGACTGTCCCGTGCTGGGGGCTCAGAGACAGATCTCAAATCCAGGTGATGAAGGAGAGGATGAAGAGGGTGAGGAGAGGACGGCAGCAGTCAGTGTTCCTGTGGTTGTTCTGGTGGTACTGGTCATATTTGTCCTCATCATCATTATCTACTTCCAGGTCAGAACAATATAATTTTACTTTTAGTCATGCATTTTAAAGTTTTTATTTTACTTAGAAGCAGCAAGTTAAAGTCTGCACTCACCTCAACTTTACCCTAAATACCATATTGTACATTGGCAATGTGTCCCCTTAAAAAGAATCATAGATACATACCAACACAAAAGTACTGTGCATGCACATCTTTTCTTGCAAATAAACAATGCAGTGAGGTTGTAAATGTTGCTTTTTATTGCTCCAGAACTCTTATCAGTAAAGTCCATTTCACTGTGTGAATGAGTGACGTTCAATTAGTGTGTAGAAGAAGAAGTAGAAGGTTTAGTGACATAGTAGTAACAGCACTAAAAGTTGAAGTAGTCTACAGTGTGGCAACTGGTTTGTAGCAGTGGCGAGCCGTGCATTTCACACCTAAGCCTTCAGTGATGTCCTACAGTCCTACCTGAATTATCTCAACTCTTAATACCATCATTATGACGCCATGGCTCTAGAAACTATACATTTAGACAGAAACGCAGTGTAACCGGGCGTTGCATCACCCTAACAGAGTTATATTAATATTTACGAAACATTTAGTTGTAAATAGCAGACATTCCCAGCAGTACAATGTGCAGTGCCTCTCGGAGGCTGTGAGCCGGGGGTACCGCTCGTATTTAATGATTTGAAAGTGGCGGACAAACCCTTTTCCCAGCTGTGATAGGCTCGCTAGCATCGGGGTTGGCCGTTCTCTTCTAACGATGTCTATCTTTTCTTGAAAAGTTCGTCTTGAAAATGGCGTTGTAATTATATCTGCGACCAAATCGATCTCTTCTCCTCCTTCAGCCATTGTGGGTTGAAAATGAACAGCTTGTAGAAATCTACACAAATTAGCTCGTTCAAAGTTAGCTAACTCTGCATAGCTCTGCCTCTCAATAGTGCGTATCCAATCAAAAGACGTGCACGTGCTGACGTTATCGTACGCCTGCTAGCTGGCCCCGGTGTCCCCAACTCGAAATCTGATTGGTTAACGCCACAGTTTTGTCTCCGTTCACTTTAAGGGACAGGCGCCCGCACTGTTGATTCTGAAGGCCTCAGGGCAGATCTCTTGGACCCTGGCAACACATCATGGCTGAAATATGATTGGATAAAAGCTCTAACATAAAGGCCAGACCTCCAAATCTCCATCTGAGGCTGGAAGCAGCGCAACCCAGAGGAAAGCTATGAAATGAAGAGATTAGACTATGGGGAATAATTTAATACATATTTGTGGAAAAAATATATAAAAATTAAATGTATATTCGGATGATGTTTAGGCCAGCAGAGAAGGCCTTGCTGGCCATGACGGCCCACCACTGGTTTGTAGTTATGCTTAGTTGTAATTTTTAATATTAGAATATCTTGTGCTTCTCTAATATACAATACGATTGGCATGATAAGAGCCTTAACTTGCTTTAGGAGGGGCTTGTTTAAACATCTACGTTCAAGACAGACAATTATTTCAGCTAATGCAGTGCCCACACGGTGCAAATCTAAAAAATAAGCCAGCGTAATCAGAACTCCACACGGGGTAACAGCAGCAGGAGCAGTTCTTGCGGTAACAGGAAGTAGTAGCAGTTACAGTAGAAGAACTTCCTGTCTAAACGTCTTAATGAAGGCTGAAGGCTAAATATTACCATGAGCCCCTAGTGTCATAAACCGGGTTTAACTGAGTCATATCCTCTGTCCTCTTTGCTGTTACTCGTCCCCATGCTATAATAATTATCATTTATTGTTTACTGCATTACAATCTGTTTTTCTTTTTGCAGACTCTACAGTGTGAACGAGGGCGGAGGGATGTCCGAGCGGTGCCCAGCGTGCTTCACAAGGCGGATGCTGCTGCACTTTCATGTTCAAACTTTGCATGAAAAACACACTGAATACGTGACTCACGCGATACATTGTTTCTGCAGTGAAGCGTTAGAGTTCTCGTGTTAAAGGGTCAGTATGTACCTTTTGTTAAATATCACCTCTGTTATGATTGAGGTTATATGATCTTTAACCAAAAAAATAATACCAATATGACATTTTGGTGTTTGTGCATATTTTACTAATTAAGTATAAGAATAATGTTTACATTGGTGTAAACACAGCTTGTTTTAAAAGGCTGTAGCTTTGAGTTTCCATTTACCTGTTGATGCATCTGCAGCAGGAAGGCTTGTGTACTGTGTACTGTGTACTGTGTACTGTGTACTGTGTACTGTGTACTGTGTACTGTGTACTGTGTACTGTGTACTGTGTACTGTGTACTAACTGAATTTAACGTATAAGAACTATGTTGTCAGTCATTAGGGTTCATTACGGCTTGAGAAGTTATTTGTGATTTGATTGTTATCGTATGTCAGTACGTTGTGTTGCCATTGCAAATATTCATGTTGGATATTTCCTTTAAAATAAAATGTCTTTACTTTAAATTGTATTTTTGCATAATGCATCAGTTTCTTTTTCATATTTCCTCCAAGAATCTGACAAATGTCTGATAAAGTCACAACATGAAGATACAGAAATGTACTTTTGATTGTCGCAGCTGCATTAAAGATTCAAGGGTTTGATTGTAAATTTGAAAGGATTGATGCACAATTAGAACCGTAACGCTCGGGCAAGCAGCAGACAACAACATCATCCAAGTTATTGACTGTAATTGATTGAGAAACATAGAATTTGTTGATTTTTCCATCTGTAAATAAAAATGTTATATATATATATATATATATATATATATATATCAATACAATTCAAACTTTAGGAGGTAATACATTAGATTGGGCCATCACTTTTTGAAATAAAAGCAGCAGCGGACCCGCTTCACTTCACTCGAGCCGATACTTCCACTTCCACACAGTAAATAGCTTTGTGACGAGCAGCTCGCCACGTATTAAAACACTGCAGACTCTCGAGGCTGCAGGTGAAGCTTTAGATGATCCCTTTAGAGAAATGTCACAACATGTTACCTACATTTCATCATCTTTCCGATGGTGAAAGACCGATACCTACCCCAGAAACATAAACCACAAGGACAGACAGACACAGAGGAACGACTCATATGCTGAAGAAAAGAGAGACGTTGTCAGTTTGATTTTGATTATTAGTCAGTTTTCTTACCAAAGTACGTAGAAGCACCATCAGCACATCTGCAATGTATCCAGGTGCAGTTAGAAAACCACATGATGATGTGAGAGTTTATTTTTTATGGCACTTTGAGCCAAAGCGATTTATGTTGTGTAACAACTTTGACTTTGCACGTACATGTGTGGGCTGGAGCCTTCCTTTTGTTTATAGGTCAGATTTTGTGTGAGACTTACAAATATGACATTAGTTAGCAGAAGCTAAATGTGTGTGATTTGGTTGAAGAGATAGTAGATAAAGTTTTTCCCAGACAGAAAATTATATTTTAATATTTTTTAATCGCATAAAAGTCGCCCTAGTTTTGTTACTGACGGGACTTTCAGTTTCCTGACTTTGTCATCCGGCCACAGTGACTCTCAGTATGAATACATTTCCTGTTTCCGGCTTTTAGCACCGACCACAAGTGTGTCCGTCTTCGGGTCAGGTTGTGCTCGATGAGAAATACTTTATCAGACCATGTTGTCGGACCACGTCGGCGAGAAAATGGTTTGTAATTGTTCCGAACGGCCGAACTAGAAGGTGGAGGGAGAAGCCAGCTTTCTCTGCTTAAAGACAGAGAGCCAGTTGTTCACGTAAGAAGTGACAGAGAGCAACAGAGAGAAGTAACAGTCAACAAATATTACGTCCTATGTCTGTTTTTCAACCACTTTTCCTTGACCTCCATGGAAAACGTCAAGCTGTCAAGGAAAGAAGTGAAGGAGAACTCTTAAGGACGTAGGAGAAGACCGCTGCAGTGCTAAGAGAATCCACATGCACTCATGGCAGATGTTATTTTGGTGTTTTCTTTATATTAATTTAAAAACACATAGAAAATGAGAACAGTGACACACGTAATGCTGTACAAGTAAGGATTCCTGTGCAGAACATATAATTAAACTATAGCCTTTATGGTGGGTTGCTTTAAATGATGCTGCTGCAAGGAATTGTGGGATGGCTTTATCTCTATTGTTAAGGATAAGAACAGAAGCATTAAAGCACCTTTCTTTAGCATTTAGAGAATTCAACCAGCTCTTATCATGGCTGCCTTTTCGATACTTCCGGGTCATTTCACTCCTTCCTAAGCAAAAAAAAGACTTTTCTACCGCAGCTCTTCTCTCACCTCCACACTGCTGTCCAGTCACAGCGTGAACTGGGTGTGAATGTCGGATCCTCGATTACAGAAAGTTACAGAAATGGTTGTCCACAGCTCCCCTAATCCGACGCCGGAAACGTGCAGGAGGTCTCCGAAGCTTTTCCACCGTCTCTCATCTGAAGAAGCTGGCAGCTTTATCCATGACATACAGCTTGTTTGTAGATCATCAGAGGAGAGAGAAGAGTACAGCTGTGTGTCATCCACACATGAATCTAAAAGATGCGAGGAACCCCTGATACCATTTCCGCTTCAACAGATACAAAATTAGGATGGAAACAGAAGCTCATCTATTCTTTGAGTAGGAAAAAGACCAGTACAGAACATGGCATTGGTGTACTTATATTTAGTCTGTTTCAAGGATAAAATCTTCCATGATTTGTATTGAAAATCATCAGATTTCTTGTCTGCAAGATTTTCTAATTCTGGATAACAAGCAATTAATTTAGCTGTGAGGTCAAAAACAAAAAGAAAGCAGAAGAAAAATCCCCCTTGTTATCGACAGAATGACCTCAAATGGACCAATCAGAGAACAGATATCAGGCTTGTAATGCTGATTGTGTGTGTGGTTTTTCTATTTGTCTCACACACTCACGCACGAAGATTTCACAGAAGCACAAACTCTGAAAAACAGGATGTGGACAAACAGCGTTGATTCCCCAAATCAAATCAAAGGATTCTCTTTTCTTTCAAAGACACGTTGTGCTGATGAAGATAAGGGACTCATGTATGTCTGCTTGAGGAAAGCAAAATAGATTAAGATAAAAAAAATTCTGATGTGCAGACAAAACAAAAATACAAAACATTCAAACAATAGTTCAGAGTCAAAACAATTACATATAATAGTATAATAATTACTAGTAGTACAGTATGATCAGTACAGTACACTAATAAACCCAACAGTATGTAGGTAAATATCTCTTTCATGCATTTAAGACATATAACTATAAATTATAATTTGTGTCTGATGAACCAGTTTAAAATCTACTCCAATCAAGAATCTATAAATCCATCCATCGTCTAATACAGTGGCGGACGTCAGGGCCAGCAAGGCCTTCTCTGCTGGCCTAAACATCATCAGAATATAAATTAAAATAAATTCCACTAATGTGTATTAAATTATTCCCAATCATCTAATCTCTTCATTTCATAGCTTTCCTCTTGGTTGCGCTGCTTCCAGCCTCAGATGGAGATTTGGAGGGCTGGCCTTTATGTTAGAGCTTTTATCCAATCATATTTCAGCCATAATGTGTTGCCAGGGTCCAAGAGATCTGCCCTGAGGCCTTCAGAATCAACAGTGCGGGCGCCTGTCGCTTAAAGTGAACAGAGACAAAACTGTGGCGTTAACCAATCAGATTTCGAGTTAGCCGGGGCCAGCTAGCAGGCGTACGATAACGTCAGCACGTCCACGTCTTTTGATTGGATACGCACTATTGAGAAGCAGAGCTATGCAGAGCTAGCAAACTTTGAACGAGCTAGTTTGTGTAGATTTCTACAAGCTGTTTTTTTCAACCCACAATGGCTGAAGGAGGAGAAGAGGTCGATTTGGTCGCAGATATCATTACAACGCCATTTTCAAAATGAACTTTTCAAGAAAAGATAGACATCGTGAGAAGAGAACGGCCAACCCCGACGCTAGCGAGCCTATCACAGCTGGGAAAAGGGTTTGTCCGCCACTTTTAAATCACTAACTACGAGCGGTACCCCCGGCTCACAGCCTGCGAGAGGCACTGCACATTGTACTGCTGGGAATGTCTGCTATTTACAACTAAATGTTTCGTAAATATTAATATAACTCTGTTAGGGTGATGCAACGCCCGGTTACACTGCGTTTCTGTCTAAATGTATAGTTTCTAGAGCCATGGCGTCATAATGATGGTATTAAGAGGTGGAATAATTCAGGTAGGACTGTGTAGGACATCACTGAAGGCCTAGGTGGGAAATGCACGGCTCGCCACTGGTCCAACACTTATCCAGGGTCGGGTCGCGGGGGCAGCAGCTCGAGTAAGGAACCCCAATCTTCCCTTCTCCAGCTCCGACTGGAGGATCCCGAGGCGTTCCCAGTGAGTAGATATAATCTCTCCACCGAGTCCTGGGTCTTCCCCGGGGTCTCCTCCCAGCTGGACGTGCCTGGAACACCTCTCTAGGGAGGCGCCCAGGTGGCTCCTTACTAGATGCCCGAACCACCTCAACTGGCTCCTTTCAACGTAAAAGAGCAGCGGCTCTACTTCGAGTCTCTCCTGATGGCTGAGCTTCTCACCCTATCTCTAAGGGAGACGCCAGCCACCCGTCTGAGAAAACCCATTTCGGCCGCTTGTACCTATGATCTCGTTCTTTCGGTCATGACCCAGCCTTCATGACCATAGGTGAGGGTAGGAACCTAAATCTATAAATATGCAAATATATAAATAAATAAATATTTCATTTTAGAAGTTCAACTGCTGGAAACTAGATGTTTCTAGAGTCCATTTTCAGTGCACAATTATCACATCACAGTGTGGAGCCAGTCTGCCTGTATAATGAACACTTAAATACCTTTTTAAATGGGTTGTACTTGAAGAGGAGTAGTTTTACATTGTGGTATGAAGTAAAGGATCTGAATACTTCTTCCACTTTTAATTTTTACCAACCATGTACAACACTTGTATCTGTCGGGCACGTGAGTGCAAGGCAACGGGGAATGAACCCAAACGCATACGATCCAGACAGACAGACGTTAAGTGATGTATTGAAGAAGTGTTTTGATGGAGAATGAGCAGCAGGGGGCTGCGGAAGGAGGCAGCATGTGAGACAGCATTTTGCAACTTGGCAAATACATTAAAGGCACAAAAAGGGGGATTTTTCTGTTCAAAAAATCCAAACTTGGCCCCTCCTCCCCGGCTTAATGAGGGTGAACGCAGATTAACTCTTGTTTTGTCCGCTTGGGGTTTCACCTCGCTATATTTGCGTCTTCTCGTCACTTTGTTCTCCATTTTTGTTTTGAGTTTCCTCTTGGACGTGTGCTTAAGATCTTGCACATCTTGCACCTGGTCGCTGAAATTAGTTTTACAGAGGCCGAGATACGTCCCAAACACAGCAAAACAAGAAAATACAAGCAGAGGGCTGCAGGGTCTCTGAAGATACAGTGAGTCATAAGTGATGATTGACAGGGACTAACATATACACATATACAGGGAATATACACACACCATCAAATCATCTGAACTATTTCAGGATTGTATTACTAAGAGCTCATTTTAGGTGTAAAACACTGTTCTCCCCCTCCAAAATAGGCCTGCATCAAAATGATTGTGGCCTCTAACTGATAAATTTGCCACTGAATCAAACACATATGTTATATTTTCTGCTACGCAGGAAGTGGTGTGACTTACACTTCTGGTAGGTCTGTAAAAAAAACGATGAAATCATTTTTAGTGTCAGGAAACAGTGCCGCCCATAGCAAATACACAAACACATTTTGAGTGACACTTGTGTGGAGTCATCATAGTAATGAAGCTCAGGCACCACAGAGACAGACTTTAGTTCACCATCAAGTCCGACCTCAAGATGCACTTTTTCCTGTTTGTTAAAGATCTGAGCATCAGAATGAGCTGTTTCTGACTGTGGCCGGTGGTTTTATACAGTTTTCCTCACAGTGCGTGTGAGAAGAAGCAGAAACGCTGAGATGACGGCTTGCAGCTTCAACATCTACATCATCTTCACAACTTATCTGAGCTTCATCTTCTACCCAAGCCATGGTAGGTTTTTGTTATAATGATCCAATTCTTGCTTTTAATTTTCTTTTTCTTTTTGCTGTTTCAGTCATTTGTATCTCTGACACACTTTCAGACTGACTTGAAAATAAAACTGAACACTGTTAAATCTTTTAAAAGAGAAGGGAAATGGAAGTGCTGACTGAAACATTCACAGAAACGTTTTCTAATGAAAGTGAAGAAACAAAAGGAAAGTCAGATGATAAGCAGGATGTGTTCCTGATCCTGTTCTTTCCTCAGGGTTTGAGGTGATTCAGCCACAGAAACGGACTGTGAACGCAGATCTGTCCGCCTCCATCAGCTGTGAACACACGGCGGACGTCAACTCTGTCGAAGACGTTCGACTCAACAGCAAATCATCGTATGTATCATCATTTCTTTGAAAATTGCTTTGCATAAACACATGTGACACAACACAACAAACCTCTAAATTACAAAACAGAAGAAAAAAACTACGACTGTGTTAGTGTTAAAGCACCAAAACATATGGTTGTTAAATGTTAATGTTAAAATAATGTAAACAGGGGGAAGCAGCTAACCTGTCCAAAGATAACAAAATCCAACCTGTCTCTTCTGATCCATACAATGAAACTGTCAACTACGTCTTTGAGGGATTATGGTCGCAGTTTTGAACACTCAAATTAAAATATTTGACCTGGAACTATGACCTCGTACCTTTACAGCCAGTCTGTCCGATGTAAATTGTTTCGTTGTCTTTGTTTCTTTACAGTATTCCTTATGTTTCTGTAAATGAACCTTGAGATGTCCCATCGTTCCACCCCGACCTTCTCCTTACGCGGACTATAATTAGAAAGATATGTGTTATACATCAAATAACAAATATAATCCGGGAGAAGAAGCCTTTTCCTCTCAAAACGTAATTGACAATGTATGGGAACAAAATGTTTATGAGACGAGGCTGCAGAATCACCCTTTGAGCTCATGTTAAGGTCACTATTTAAGAAACAGTTTGCTGTTGTAATGACTATTGGCTGGTTGGTCTTCTCAGTGAACACATTTATCTCCCAAAGTGTTGAACTACTCTTTTAATTTCTCTCAGAACAAACAAATATAGACTGCTCTGCCAGAAGGGGAAGACAGACTGTAAAAACATCATCATGCATCAAGAGAATCCCAAAAAATGGCTTTTCATTTTACTCAACATCGGGCCAGAGGCCATGAACATGACGTACGAGTGTGAGTTCACGGTGATAAAAGATGATCTGGATCTCACCAAGACGGGAAAACCAACCGTACTCCTGCCAGGTATGTTCAACCCTCTGGACGCTTTGCAGTGAAATGTAAATGTAAAATTAAGCCACATGGTTTACACAGTAACTGTCTTCATTCAATGAAAAACATAGTTGTAGTATTTTTCTTTGTAAACACAGTTTTTAATACCCGAATTAAATATTTTTGTGACTCAATTTTCTTTTGCAAGCAAACTTTATACGGCTTTAACATTTTATTTCAAATCTTCACTTTCCAAATCCGTCTCTGTTCATGCTTTTAATTAAGAACCGTGTTTGAGTTTGTGCTGCTGGTCAAACAGATCAACACTGTATTTGTGTGCAAACCAGTGAAGTACAAATTGCCTTTCCATGTTTTTATAAGGTCAAAAGGAAGTGGCCTGTGCTCCTCTTCCTCCTCCTCCTGCTCCTCCTCCTCCTCCTCCTCCTCCTCCTCATCAGCTCAGGTGGATTCTGATTGGTGTGCTGGCTCTGATGTTCCTGTACAGCTGTGTCATCACCTCCATCTACATCATACTGAAGGTGCCTGTCTGACTTATTAAGACTTATTATCTCTCTCACTTGTCATATAAGGAAAATACCACACACACTTCATGACTACACGTCAGGAAATGTGTCCATGCGGCACTAAACATGAATGAATGAAATATGAATGAAAAGAAAAAATGGCAGTTTTAAAAGTGGCAGTTTCACATTTTATTTCTTAGTTTGGTGCGATTTGGTAAACAAGCCTTCATCTGAGCCTAACTTCAGAGCGATCATGTACGAGGAAAGTGACTAATATCAAGACTATAATAGGAAAGAATCTCTAATGTGAGAGCCAAAAGAGAACAAAATCATCTTATTCATGAACTATTCACCCATTGTTAACTGAATAATGCTTTTAACTATAGCAGCTACAACTATTATTATTATTATCATTATTATTTTTTTTATTTTTTTTATCTCCCATGATGCTGTCTGCGTCAGAGGTAAAGACAGCTTCGGTTGTCTTTAACATTACTCATTGAGCTCCATATTTTAGAAAATTAAAACCTAAGAAATGTGTTACTTTTCTGTTTCTGTGTTTCAGTGCAGCAACACAGATCCCGAGAACTCCACCTACGTAGAAATGAGGAAAGCTCCTCGGCTAAGGAATCAACCGTCGGACATTTATTGTGGGTAGCTGACTCGTCGTTCTGAGTCATGAGAGGCGAAACATGAGAGTCATCATAGTTGCATTCATCCCTGAAGAGAAACAGCAGGCTGAGACTTTCTGAAGTCTTCTACTGTACATTTGTTTGTCTTTGGTTTTACAGTATGCAATGTAGCACCATGACATTATCTATTATATTGGATATATACAGTATATGGATATGTACGTTTTATTATACATTTTAACCTTTTTCAATGCTACCAACACCCAAGTTAATAGAAGCTATATGTTGCTTACACTGGGAGACTTCATGTATACCTCCACATGTTTTCTTTTTCAATAACTTTTAATTGAACAAACAGTATATGGGGAGTGATGGGGACGCACATCACTTAGTGGATGTAAACTCCACAAAGTCCACAGCCCTAACAATTATTATTGCTTATAATTCTACTCAATTGTGTTTATTTCCTTTTTATATTTAATGTATTTTATTTTACACTATATAATTTGCGTTGCTTTTTTTGGACACCACAGTGTCACTCACTTGCACATTACAATGTTAAGACTATTATTAATACTTTTCTTTATTATTATACATTTGTACTGGCTGCTGGTTGTTTTTTGGTGGACCTCTGTCCAGGCTAGAGTAGCACTTTAGGGCTTTGGTTGTATGAGGTGAGAGAATTCATGCTATTACTCCTCCTTCAGTGGACGGGGGCCTCCTGAAGGGAAGTTGCTTCAAGGTGAGACCTGCAATGGGCCAAATGACAAGTCTGGGTGCAGCCCAAAGTGGTTCTGCCTTTGAATAGTGAGGGAAAGGAAGGACGATGATAAATAAATCCATACATAAGTGAATAAAATAAAGATGGACTCTCCAGTCACCTCCCTCTCTGCTGCTGTTATTGTATAATGTAATTGTATTAATTACATTATGTATTAACTACTGTGTCTCGTTTGTCCTGATGTCTGAATGTATCTTTAATGTCATCAATGAGAATATAAAGGACAACCCTATCCAAAACTATCCTTTCAAACTAAAAGCAAGAAAAATGCATGCATGTGCAGCAACATTTCCAGTCCCAGTGTCTTTTAAAATGCAGGTATAAGTAAGAGCATTATACTGTATATGGTTAAAGGACAGCAGCATTGTAGATGTAACACTGACAATGGACAGCAGATGGAGACAGTGTCAGTCTCACAGATATTATAAATGCACATACAGTAGATCCCATACTGTAAGGATCAAAGACAACATCTGGCATTTGTTGATTTTTAACCTTTCAGTTCATTTTCTTAACATATATTTGGATAAAATACAATACCATACTCTGGATAGACCCTGATCTTAGTCTCCTCTTAGACAGTTTAGTCAGGTACAGTAGAAGTATTTGAAGAGTAACAACAATATGTTTGTTGGATTTCTAAACCATGGATGTGAAAATAAAATATCACAAGATTTTGACCTGCGAGAGAAGGATACTAATAAGGGCAAACAAACTAATTACCACACATTCACACACAAATATTCCTATTAAATGACTTTAATGAGTTGTTTTTATTGAGACATACGTAGGTCGACAGCTACTGAGCTGTACTAACAATCATCAATGTCTGCAGCAGGAATTAGTTCCAAATATAGACGAACACAGATAATTCTTCTCACGTTCACAGGGATGTTGTGAGACAATGAAACAAACTAGAACAAAAGCATCCTGTAATCACTGTCTGAAGGTGGACTGGTGATATTGCAAACATGTGAGTGAGGGTGTGGAGCTGCCAGAAACAAAACAAACACATCTCATGTCATTTATTTGAAAGGAAACCTTCCAGCTGTCAAACTTAAACATACAAATGCGCCTCTAAAAATGTTATGTCATGCTTGTGATGCTACATTGACTATGTTCACAGAGCTATGTGTTCTTCACTGGACAACGTTACAGATGTAGTAACTGATTTACACATTACTAAAGTCTTTACTATCAGACATTTCTTAAGTTTAAGTGATGCAACCTGATTTAGAAAATCACTAGTTTCAAACTATAGAAGAACTTACAAAGAACTATGTTGCATCATGTGTTGATGTGTGGACTTTACATCATATATTTACATTGGATAATGGAGGCTTCTCTTTACACCTCTGATTGGAATTATCCCTCTGAGATTAGAGTTTGCAAAGAATACAAGAAGGTGTGAATCCTTAACGAGAGAAATTCACAAGAGAGCAATAACTATACGTGGATGTTTGTTGTGTTTGACACGAATCCAGTCTAATGGGCATCATTAGTCAGGTAGAAAGTGAGTGTGAGTGTGTGTGTGTGTGTGTGTGTGTGTGTGTGTGTGTGTGTGTGTGTGTGTGTGTGTGTGTGTGTGCGCGCGTGCGCGTGTGTGTGTGTGTGTGTGTGTGTGTGTGTGTGTGTGTGTGTGTGTGTGTGTGTGTGTGTGAAAGAGAGAGAGATGGATAGAAAAGCATATTGTAGGATACAAATTATTATTATGTGTGAGATTCTTGAGAAAAGTTAGGAATTATTTGTCTTGTCCTTGGGTGAAGCTTCCCAAGAATCTTCCAACTCTGCGTTCTCCACAGACGATATGTTGGTGGTGTTTAGGAGTTTCATTAAAGTGTTGCTTCCACTGCCCGACAATATCATTGAGGCCAAAAGAAAGTCCATCTCTGTGTCCTTCCCAGACCCCTTCCTGTCTCTCTTCCTTGTTTCAGAAGACCCCTGGGCCAACCAAGCAAGTTGTCAGGTCGGCTTCAATGACGTTCTGACCAGAACTCCCAGGAACTGCCTCCACAGTGCAAGTTTTCAACATGCCACATTTCTTTTCCATGTCCCCAACTTGCGCCAACGTGCATGAGAATGTTCAAAGACAGAGGCCTCCCTCAAACATTCCCAGTTCAACCTCTGACACTTCTGGTTTTACCAAGTTCCTCCAACTGTTTCATTCACCACCAGATCCAACTCATCACCAGGTGAAGGTCAGTTGACAGCGCTGCTCCTCTCTTAACCTGAGTCCAGGACATACGGCCGCAGATGTAATGATATGATCACAAAGTTGACCATCTAATACAAAAGGTACCATGACACATTGTTTTGTATCTGTTCTGTGTACTCGAGCACGGTGGATTTTATAAGAAACTGTGAGGTTAAAGTCCCAACTTCTAGATGTAATTTGAATGTGTTTATTTCCACATTAGAATATCAATGTAGGAACTTGTATGTCATTTTAATATATGACTGAAGACTTTGACCCATACACATTAGCAGACATCAGGTGAAGTTGTTCCAGGCACGTAATCCAGCCATTTTGTATGTGAACACTTCTTAAATTGTGTGTCTTTTGGGCTAACATTACATTAGTGAAATGTAAATGTCCATCATCTAGTTGTGTTAAATTGGAATACCTTACCAGTACTCAGTTTTTTGTCTGTTATGACTTGTTATTATTATTACTACTATTATGTACACTTTGAGTCAGTTTAATCTTGATGGTGCGTTCACACCAGATACAAAGCTAATGCCAAGACAGCAATAAACGTGCTTAAATGCTTTGAATGCCACAACGCAAATGAAGCAACGCAAATTAAGCAACGCAAATGAAGCAACGCTTCATACGCAAAGAGGCAAAATGCAAGGAGAACAACGGAACAACCAATTTCCTTCGGCCTGCACCCAGGCCTGTGTCAGGTTCACAGATAAAGACACTGGAACCATAACATTTTCCAGCCTTGATCTTCCACAACCCACAGAATCACCAGAAGGTTAAGTAACCATCTGTGGACTGACTGTTAACTCGGCCTATCACAGCTTCCAAGACTGTTTAGCTTTAACTTCTGTCAACCGCACTGCTAAGTTGATGTTAGTATTGCTTCACGCAGACACAAGGCCTTGCATGTAAAACTAACCCCCTTTTCTAACCCGACACTATTATCCTGCACAGATCACGTACAATATATTTTACGATTTGCTATTAAATATAGTTCTTAGCTTCTGGTCTCAATACATGTGTTCAGATAGAACAAAGATGTTCAAAGTTCCCGCCTACATTTTTTGTTCAGAGAATACAGGTAAATGGCAGAGGTGCTGGCGACAATGTTTGAATCTGCCATATTTGTTGTCTTTCCTTTGTTTGTTCTGCAGGCCTTGGTGTGGTCACGGCCCTATCGGCTGCCTGAATGCAAGAAGAAAATTGTTCAGCCGGAGCTTCTGGCCATGCTAGAGATGGGGGTAATAGAAGAGTCCAACAGCGGCTGTTTCTTCCCCGGCATGCTGGTGCAAACCCGATGGGTCAGTGTGGTTCTGTGTGGACTATCGCAGGGTGAATGAGGTGTCCAAATTCGATCCCTACCCGATGCCCTGGGTCGACTAACTGCTGGGTCAGCTGGGCACGGTTAGTTTTTACACGACACTGGATTTAACCAAGGGCTACTGGCAGATTCCTCTGTCTCCAGAGTCCAAGGAAAAAACAGCCCTTTCCACTCCGTACAGATTGTACCAATCTGTGATACTTCCATTCGAGTTATTTGGAATCCCAGCCACGTTCGAGCGGCTCATGGACCGGGTGCTGCGTCCCCATTCTGCACACACTGCGGCCTACCTAGATGATGTCATCATCCACCGCGAGACGTGGAGGAAGCATGTGCAGCAGTTGGGGGAAGTGCTAGAGTCCCAAAGGAGAGCGTGGCTCACGGCTAACCTGAAGAAGTGTGCGGTTGGGCGAAGGGAGGTACGGTATCTGTGGTACCATTTAGGTGGCAGGCAGGTGCGGCACCTTGCGTCATTATCTTCTGCGACGTGCCTTCACCCTCTAGTTGGACCATGCCCTGCTTCAGTGGCTCCACTGTATGAAGGATGCCAACTTTGAAATGAGTCAGGCGAAGAGTGGGAGTGGCTCAGCTTGGGATCAGACAGCTGGACAGAATCAAGTCATCAGAAACACAATGCTGCTGGTAACCTGGTTCTGGTCTCTTGCAGTAGACTGGGCCCTGGAGGGTCGATGAGAGCGGGTTACGGCCATACCACCCTGAACACGCCCGACCTCGGCCGATCTTGGAAGATTGGCAGAGTGGGCCCGGCCCAGTGCTGGTGGCGGGTGGTGATACGCCTTCCAAACCAAAAGGTCGTAAGTTCAATACCAGGGCTGTACCATTGTACCCCTGAGCAAGGTACTTAACCCTGAGTTGATCCAGGGAGACTGTCCCTGTAGTTAGTTCACTGTAAGTCACTCTGGATAAGAGCGTCTGCTAAATGACCTGTACTGTACTGTACTGCTGAGAAGCATTTGTTTCGCAGTGTCTGTTGGACAATAAACTGTTTGTTTTCCCCATCCCTTCTCTCCTTCTGTATTTTTTACCTGGCTGTGGACACAACCTCCACAACCACCCATCTAAAGGAACAATTGATAGCCATAATTAATGTAGACTTATAGTTTGAAGGCTTCTACAGAGTTCTGGCCCGGTGTACATTGAAGTGACATTTCATACACACACAAATTACGGGATCAAGTTCTTTATAAATTATCTGTTTATTGTACTAATAACTATAAAAATAAACTATTAAAAAGTAAGATAAATGTTAAATGACATGAAAATGTATTGTTTCACTTGCCGGTTTTGATCAACAGATGTGAAGTTGGAGCAGGTTGAGTTAGGACCTTGGCCTTGGATTAGAGCGATCTACTCCATCTTTCTCTCCCTCTCTCTCAGCTGTTGTTGGGACATCTCACCCTCTCTGTGGCTGGGGTTTGGGTCGTTTGACGAGGAGAAGCGGTAAGAAGAAGAAACACGAGAAGAGATGATCTGTGGCTTGCTTGTAGTCTTATAGACTTCTGTCGAGGGGTCCAGTATCACTGGTGTAAAGAGCTGATCACTCCTTTTTGTGAAGCAATCTGATTTGATTTATTTGTCCTTTTCACAGGATTAGAGTTGATATGCTTACTTCGCATGTTTAATTCTTTCATATTTGAAAGTTGCTCTGTTTCAGGTGCAGATTGCACCAAACATTTGACACAAACCACTGAATAAAACCCTTATCAATTGAATTCAAATTAATTAAACAATCACTCAACAAAATAGATGCCAACCTGTGTTCCTATGACAAACTAATATGCCTATACCTATACCTATATATATATATATATATATATATATATATGCATATGTATACCTTTATACACAAATGAGTGAAATAGCATTTATTTTTATAGATTTTTTAGCCTTTATTTATACAGGTAAAGAAAACTCATTAAGAAACAGGGTCTCATTTTCAAGAGAGACCTGATCAAATGGCAACAGCACCATACAAGTTACAGACTTACAGGACACTAAACACAGAGCATCGAACTAATGCAGGACAGTACGGATATGTTTCGTCACGGTGTGAGCAACAGGAGTAAGGAGCGGGAAGAGAGGTGACACCTCCACAAACCCTCATTTCCTGTATCAAACTCAACATTCAGCAAAACTTCCTATTATTACAACATGTTAGATCAGCGTGAAAGGTCAATAAAATTAATTGTATTTTGCCTTCAAATATTTATTTGTTTTAATTTGTGTAAGTCTTTGTGTGTGTTTTCCTTATCTATGATTACATTACAGATCATGATCAGGAATGTGTGATGCTCCTAAAACACGGAGGATGGGGTTGTAAATGTTTTGTAGTTTAATATTCTTCATTCAGTTCCTGTTGATTTGTTCTAATAAAGATATCATAATATTATGTAATAATGTAGGGTTGGAGTCACCAATCTTTCCTACACTGTTGTAATTGAGTCACTGAAGTAAATTCAAAAGGTGTAATGGCTGAAGAAACAACGTGTATGTTTATATTTTCAAACCTTCATGAATCACGTTCAAGAATCATGATGCCGTGGGGTCAACACCTCGAGGGTCACACTGTTTTCAGACACGGCCGACACACGACTGACATTGCCTTAGTAACTACAGAAAACAAAGTACAGAGGAGGGACTTCATTCTTTGCTGGAGAAGAACATAGCAATAGTCTGGCATGAGAGATGAGAAGAGATAAATCAGCTGTATAACAGAGAGCTTTGCCAGAACTCAGCAGCTTCCAAACACCTCCCTCTGCAGATGGAGACTTCAGAAGGAGCTGAACTCTGCTTTCCACAACTCAACAATTCCTGCAAGAAACCCATACCAGCTCAGTCAGAGGCCATGCTCACTTACACCGTGGTGTCCTTCATCTCTCTGCCCACTGTAGCTCTCAACCTGCTGGTCATCATCTCTATCTCCCACTTCAGGCAGAGACACACGTTTAAGATTCTATATTTTCATATTAGATGTTTAAAATAATTAGGCCGACGTGTCTTTTTTTACATATGAATGTTTTAGTTAATATTAATTCTGTTGTAAAATATTAAGTATTCAAACATGATGTTGTGTGACATAACATTTTGAATAATTTCATGACAATAAGAATGTCCTTTGTTCTACTGCTGTTACTAACAAGCTACTATTGATGATAACCTCATACGTGATGATATTCTTCCTCTCCAGGCAGCTCCACACCCCCACCAACCTCCTCATCCTCTCCCTGGCTGTCTCAGACTTCTTCGTGGGCCTCCTGCTGATGCCTGTTGGAATCATTTCAACAGATGCTTGCTGGTTCCTGGGTGACCTAATGTGTGCTCTGTATTATGTTGCAGATGTCATCATTACATCTTCTTCAGTTGGAAACATGGTGCTCATATCAATTGATCGTTATTTGGCTATTTGTGACCCTCTACGTTACACCACCAGAGTTACTCTGAACAGAACAAAAGTCTGTGTTTGTCTCTGTTGGATTTGCTCTTTTCTCTATAATTGTCTCATTTTCAAGGACTTTCTGAGACAACCTGATTCATATAATTCCTGCTATGGAGAGTGTGTATTTGTCATTAACTATATCACAGGAGCTGTTGACTTTGTCTTTACCTTTATTGGCCCCGTTACTGTCATCATAGTTCTGTATATGAGAGTGTTTGTGGTGGCTGTGTCTCAGGCTCGAGCCATGCGCTCTCATATTGCAGCTGTTACACTCCAGCGTTCAGTTGGTGGAACTGCTAAGAAATCTGAGATGAAAGCAGCCAGGACTCTCGGTATTGTTGTAGTTGTGTTTCTAATGTGTTTCTTTCCATATTACTCTCCATCACTGAAAGGTGAGGATATGGAAGAGAGCAGTTCATCCTCACTTGTTGCAGTCTGGCTGCTGTATTTTAACTCTAGTCTAAACCCAGTGATGTATGCCTTCTTTTACCCCTGGTTTAGAAAATCTATCAAACTCATTGTTACCTTTAAGATACTTCGGCCTGACTCTTGTGATACTAAAATACTGTAGAGACAGACTGGAGAAACAGCGTTGTTCTTATATGTTTATATTGTCAAACCTTCATGAATCATGTTCACTATCAGACAATCATTGTGTTCATTGTCATGACTTCATCTGAAAGTATAATCCAACATGCTTCTGTCATTACCTCTGCCAAGGAAGTTATGATTTGACTTGAGTCGGTTTGTCACAGGGCTGTTACACAAATAATGTTTTCACTTTTGTTGTATTTAGTGTCAGGGCTTTTGTGCTGCATTCATGTAATGTCTGTATAATCTGAAACATTAGTTCTATAACCGGAAGGCGTAGGGAGGCAACCCTCCCGTCCACCGGGGTGAACACCAACGTAGCGGCGCTCAGCAGGGGACTTGTGAGTATCCCCACACCCGCCCGACGCCTCACACCTTGGGCACAACAAATACCTAATACGTATGTGAGTAGAAATTGCTAAATTCATAAGAGATGGAGACTAAATAACGGAAATCCCAAAACGTATAACTTCAATAAGACAGTCAGATATCAATGCAAGAGGAGGAATTGCATTTCTTTATTTTACATACATACTTACTTACTTACTAAGAACATTAAAGAAACAATTCCTTCTAGATTAAAGAAATAAATTCTTCACAGGAGGAAAATATTACAATGAGTTAATATTCATTTAAGTTTGTTTCCAAAGAGATTGTTTTAATGTAATAACATGCTGGAACAATGCACACAATATGTCATTATATGTTATATGATTTTCAGGACCCTGATCACAGTCTCTAAGTTACACTCGTTCACACCTGGAGGCCTGGTCAGTGTGCTGGGTCCTCCTGGTGCAAACAGGAAGCATGAAAACAGAAAGAGGAGGACAAAGAGAATAAAGTCACTGCAAACAAACATCTGTCACTTTTAAAAAGTTACTCTGTTCTTAAAGGAGAACAATGTCAAAATAACTGCCATAACAATGGTATATTTTTATTTTTATTATTATTTATTTTATTAATTTCCACTTTACATAATACCATTGTTGTGATTGTAAAACAAAAATGTAATTATTTTATTTATTCTAAAAATAAACAAAATTCCATAGTCTGGGATTAGTCAATGAAAGTTTTTATTTAAACTTAAGTAAGTAAATTTTATTTTATTTATTTTTTATTTTTTGTGCAGATAAAAAAGAAAAGAAAAATGTTTTAAATGTATTACCTTAGAGGACAAAGGTAAAGGTCCTCTTCCTACTCTTTAAATGCCAGTTTGTTTACATGATATCATGGTGGGGGAACTAAAAACGTGTGTTTCTGATGCGTCTCCAGCAGTTAGCAGTTACCAGCACGTTGATCCATTGAGAGTCCGAGTAGATGAACAGAGCTTTCCTGTCCGACCGCAGCACCATCACGTTCTCCCCCCGCAGCCTCCGCATCTGTCTCTCTCCGTCTGCAACAAAGATCTGAACAGAGACACAGAAATACGTTTATATGAAGATGTATGTTTTTAATTGTTAACCAGCCTCGTGAAGCACCTCATAGAAGATTCCTCTACGTCACTAACAGCGAAGGGGAAGTGAGTTCAAAGGAATATTTCACGCCTAAAGCAGCATTTATATATCAATAAATCCTAAAACCTCAATATTCAAACTAAGTAATTGATATACAAATTATACACCATCTGTTTAAAGATCTGTGTGTGTGTGTGTGTGTGTGTGTCTGTGTGTGTGTGTGTGTGTCTGTGTGTGACTGACTGACTGACCGTCTGGACTCTGTTCAACAGTCGTTCTGGGGTTTGAACCCGTGAACAGTTGCATTTGGCTGGACGCCCCCGGTGTCCTGCGTCCCCCTGCAGGCCCGGCAGGACGAACACTGCAACACAAAGTATCATCTTGTGTATAAACAGCATCAATGTGACGACATGTTCAGCTCATATTTACTATATTTCTCATTTTAACAGAATGTATTGTTCTCGCTCACGAATGGATTCCAATTTCATCTTTTTCATTCATTTAAAAAGGTATAATACGTATTATTTACGCATTAAAATGTCTAAAAACGAGTAGACCTGTTATATATTTTGTACTAAAATTGTCCAAAATGTTTTTTTAACAACTTTCAGACACAGAGAACTCCATAATCTTAATAAAGGGAACGATACGTCTCTTTACAGGCGACTGATCATGTGTCAGTGTTGTTGTCGTCTCCAAGAAATAAATCATGAATTGTTTTTTTTTATCCACTTTTAATCCACTTTTTAACTTTTTAGATCCTGGTCGTATACTATAAATAAAATACAAAAACTGATTTTCCTGTATTTTTACTGCTACGTTTCCAGCTACAGAGATGCAGATCCAGAGTCACATTTGTCACATAACCTCGCTGCTGTCACGCACCTTGTCCAGGTGTTCCAGGCTCTCGAGTCAGACCTAGCACTCCTGCAGAACCAGGATGGCCCAGCTTTCCTGAAAGTCCACGAGAACCCTTCAACCCCCTGTTAGTTGGATTCAGGAGTTCCTCAAAGTGCTCCTTCCACCTTCTCAGTCGAAGTCAACACGGTCCCACCCTTGCTGTACACAGCTCGGATGGTTCACTGATTCCCCCTCCTGAGGTGCCATACAGTTTTTCAGATGCACCTTGGAGCCGACCGAAAGTCCTTCTTTATAGCTTCTCCAAACTTCTCCCACACCCACTGCTTTGCCTTTACCAGGACAGAGGCTGTCGCCCTACGAGTCCGTCGGTAACCTGCAATTATTTCCGGAGTCCTCCTGGATAACATAATCCGGAAGGACTCCTTCTTCAGTCAGACAGCTTCCCTGAGCACCGGGTCCACCACGGTGTTTGAGGGTTACCGCCCCTTGAGGCACCTAAGACTTTGAGAGCAAATCTATTCACTGCAGCTTCAGCAATAGAGGTTTTGAACATTGCCCACTTAGGTTCAATGCCCCAAACCTTCACAGGGATGTTTAAAAAGATCCTCTGCAGGGATTTCAAGAAAGCCAAACACTCCGAACTGCTGTTTGGGGCCTAGGCACAAACAGCAGTCCCTGACCATCACTGCCACTCGTGTGACAGCTCACCCGACCCCAGTGGTGTTTCCCATGAGTGGTGGACCCACAGCATTGATGAATGTGAGGCACCACGTAGCTCCTTCGGGCCGTGCCCGACCAGGCTCCGTGGCGAACCCGGCCACCAGGCTCTCGCTGTTGGGCCCTCCCTCCGGGCCAGTACTCATCAGAAATTATCCTGTCAGCTTCCCCCTCCTCTCCTCCCTGAGAATGTTTGCCCTCGTCCAAGGATAGCTCCTCATTATCCTCATCGGATAAGCCCAAAGAAGGGGAAGAAAAAGTCTCAATCATGTCCCTGTTTACCGGTGTGGTGGGTCTAGCCGGTTGATCAGGGTGATGTTGGTGGAACTCTCTGATGAGCCGGGTATCCAGAACATGTCGAGCCGGGATCCATGACCTCTCTTCAGGCCTGTATCCCTCCCAGGCCACCAAATACTGGGGACCTCTCCCACTGCGACAAGAACGGAGCAGGCGGCGAAACGTATAGGTGAGGTCACCATCAATGAACCGAGGAGGTGGTGGAGCAGCTGGAAACAGCGAACTCTAATGAACCAGCTTAATCTTAGAAACGTAAAGTCGGGTGGATCCGCATGGCACGAGGTAGCCTGAGTCTTACTGCCACTGGGTTGATGACATTCAGAATCTCAAATGCCGCCAACTTCGATTCCACCCATAATGGAACCTTCTGACCCAGCAGATAGGGGGGTGCCTTAGTGCAGCAGCGGTTAGCCGAAATGACGTTATTATTATAAGTTCTGCCATTTCCTTGGCCGACAGGAGTTTGGGCAGAGGTACGAAATTAGCCATTTTACTAAACCAATCAACCAATGTCAGAATGGCAGTATGTCAGTTGACGGTGGCAGACCGGTAATAAATTCAAGAGAGATGTGTGACCAGGGACGATGGGGAACTGGCAGAGGTTGCAGGAAACCAGCAAGAGCCCAATGAGAAGGCTTGTGATGACTGCAGACTGGACATGCATTGACAAATTCCTGTAGGTCCTCTTCCAGAGTGGACGACCATAATCTCTGCTGCAGAACCTCTCGAGTGCGTTGGATCCCTGGGTGGTAGGAGTGTCGGGAGATGTGGGCCCACAGAAGGACGTCGGACCTCAGGGCCTGGGGCACAAACAGCCGATTAGGAGGGCAGGTGCTAGGACTGGGCTAGTCCACTAGGGCAGCCTTTACCCTTTCCTCTACCTCCCAGGTGTGGCGATCACAGGGGAGGTCGGGATGATGGTGTCAGGTACTCTGGTGAATTCCCCTCCCTCTCCAAACGGACGAGACAGGACGTCGGCATTGACGTTCCGGGAACTAGGTCGGTAGGAGAGAGAAAAATGTAATCTCGTAAAAAACAGAGCTTGACGGGAGTTTAGTCTTCTGGCCGACTGAATATATTCTAAGTTCGGTCCATATCAGAAAAGGTACCTTGGTCCCCTCGAGCCAGTGACGCCACTCCTCTAACGCCAGCTTAACCGCCAGTAGTTCCCGGTTCCCTACATCGTAGTTCCACTCTGCCGGAATCAACCGTCTTGAGAAGAAGGCACAGGGGTGAAGTTTCTGATCGTTGACGGATTGCTGGGAAAGGATGGCTTCTTCCACCACATCGATGGTATCCACCTCCACGACAAATTGACCTTCTGAATCCGGTACTTGGAGGATGAGGGCGGAGGTAAACCGAATTTTAAGTTTCTGAGTTAAGGCCGTGAGTGGGGCAGCCACGGTGCTATAGCCGCAGATGAATCTTCGGTAGAAGTTGGCGAACCACAGGAATCATTGCAGCTGTTTGGGAGAGTCCGGAACAGGCCATGAAGTGACAGCTGTCACCTTGGTGGGGTCCATCTGTACACTCCCGTCCCACAATATATCCCAGGAAGGAGACAGAGGAGGTGTGAAATTTGCACTTTTCTGTCTTTATATACCGAGAGTTCTCTAGGAGATGCTGGAGGACAGCCTGAACATGATGTACATGTTCCTTCAGGGTCCTGGAAAAGATTAGAATGTCATCGAGATAAACAAACACGTGTCTGTTCAACATGTCCCAAAGCACGTCGTTCACCAAGGCCTGGAAAACGGATGGTGCATATTTGGTAAGTCCAAAAGGCCTTACCAAATATTCATAGTGTCCAGACGTGGTATTGAAGGCAGTCTTCCATTCATCTCCCTCCCGGATCCGGAACATTTGTAAGGGAAGTAGATCTTCGAGTACATTGTAGTGGGAGGTCAAACATGTATGCAAGGTCAGAGGGATTTTCCTTAATGAGAAGTGGACAAAATTTGAATGGTAGTTATTGCCGGTGGAAAAGCACGCCTGTCCGAGTGTTGCTTTCCATGTGACTGAAATAGTTATTTCATTCTTGCATGTTTTGTTTTGCATGACTTCAGTCCATATGTTTCCACATGAGGAAAGGGTAAGCCAGTGAAAATATCCCGCTAGAATACTTGATGAGTTAAATAAGAAAATATATTAAAATATTTGTTCATTATTTTAGGTTTAAGTTCCGAAATTGGAGATTCATTTTCCCGAATAAAAACATTTCATGATTTTTTCACATATTACACCCTGGGCCCATATTTTAGAGTCAATATAATAAACATTACAACATAATGTATTCAAAGACATGCAATATATTAGCCTAATTGTAATAACAGTGGGCCTATTATATCGATTTAGTGATGTTTCTGAAATTAAGTATCACCTTGATCAGCTGTGGGAAATGAGCAAACTGCCTCCTTCCCATGCTCTGCCTGTACAGATCCAGCCTGGAGGTGAGACTGTGGATGACTACCTTGCACTGGACCAGGGTTATGCCATTTCCTTGCAGTTTTAGTGTGACTTCGTTAATTTTTTCAAAAAAGTCTGCAAGGTACATGATGTCGCAGCAGCTGGACATTACCTTTTCCCCAGATCTGCATCAACCTGCCCCATGGACTCCACGATGCTGTCAAACAGCTCACAAAAACGAGCAAGGCAGTTTCCTTTTGAGAGCCAGCGGACATTTGTGTGGCGAAGAAGACGCTCAAATGTCTCATCATTTTTCTGAGGTGGTTGTCTCATCCAGCTGAATGCTGAAATAAAAGTCCTGGAGGATGACACACAGCTGATCCTCTGTATCATCGCCCATTTCATTTATCCTGCGTGCCTCGGTGTCATTGCTGATTGGGAGCGATTTCAGCATAAAGTTTAAATTTCTTAAATATATGGCTCTCAAGGAAATACATAAAAACAATATTTGGCTTTTATGGCTCTCCCAGCCAAAAAGGTTCCCGACGCCTGTCCTAGGGGATACTACATTCTAGGTTTCAGCCAAATCAGAGATAGTTTAGGTTTTTAGCTACTTAGTTTGAAAGCTAACCAAGATTGTCGAATCATCTTGAAATTCACAGCGTTTATTCATGGTCCTAGGGGAATATTACACGCCGAGTTTCAGCATCCTCACTCTTAGCATTGTGCAGATGTGACCATATATGGGCCAATATATTGCAAATGTCAATTATGCTACTTTAGCTTGATGCTAAGGGTGAGAGACCTGAAACTTTGGAATGGGCATCCATGGTACCACACCTAAACAGTTAAACAGTTTGAAGCAAATCAGAGAAAGTTCTATTTTCGATGTATTTGCCTTGAAAGCTCAAAATCAACAGTCAAAACCTAAACATTGTCCAATCATCTTGAAGTTTTCAGCGTTTATTTATGGTCCTACTAGGATAGTACCCTGCTAGTTTCAATATCCTCATCATTCATCCTCAGCATTGTGGAGCTATGACCCTGTCCACCATCGACACTGACCTCTGTGACCTCCAATCAAATAAGGCCCTGTTTTCATTTGTGTTGTGAATTTTGATATTAAAATCACAGCAGGTGATCTCTGAGAACTCCTGAATAGAGTAACCTTGGCCTTGCCACGTGGCCCCTGAAAGGAAGTAGCCGTGTGAAGGAATGAGCAGGTTGACGCTCTGGATTCTCTTTAATTGTGTCCATATGAGGTGCCCCAACTAATGTCCAAAGCTTATTTAAAGCTATTTTGGCTGAAATATGGACTGTCCATTTCCAATAACATTAAATGGGAATATTCCCTTACTTTCTGCCCATTAATTTCCAAT
Organism: Cottoperca gobio; assembly: GCF_900634415.1. Taxonomy (NCBI): domain Eukaryota; kingdom Metazoa; phylum Chordata; class Actinopteri; order Perciformes; family Bovichtidae; genus Cottoperca; species Cottoperca gobio. Next base: position 1,415,783 of record NC_041375.1, on the reverse strand, counting down.
GGCAAATGTACAGCTTCCCGTGGGGTCTATAAAATACTTTGAGATGTGGAACTATCCATCCATTCATCTATCGTCTACCGCTTATCCGGGATCGGGTCGCGGGGGCAGCAGCTCCAGTAAGGAACCCCAATCTTCCCTTGTCCGGGCCACATCCTCCAGCTCCGACTGGGGGATCCTGAGGCGTTCCCAGGCCAGTGAGGAGATATAATCTCCCCACCGAGTCCTGGGTCTTCCCCGGGGTCTCCTCCCAGCTGGACGTGCCTGGAACACCTCCCTAGGGAGGCGCCCAGGTCTGAAATATGGACTGTCCATTTCCAATAACATTAAATGGGAATATTCCCTTACTTTCTGCCCATTCATTTCCAATGGCAAATGTACAGCTTCCCGTGGGGTTCTATAAAATACTTTGAGATGTGGAACTAGTGTGGGATAATCTGAGACCCTAAGTAGAATTGCAAATGGAAAAGGAGAGATTGTGTGAGGGCCACGAAACTTCCCATACTCAACCAGGACATCAGTGAGAGTCTACACACCAAATTAGGGGCCGCCCGGTACTTTTGGGCCTTTGCACGTCTTCCAATTCAGGTGAAATGGAAAATCCTTGGGCACTGCCCTCAAGGTGTACCTGTTTTGATTCAAATCAGAATAAGTTTCATTTTTTAACTTCTTTGCCATATAAAGATCAAAGGCAACAATGATTAAACATTGTCCAATCATCTTGAGTGTTTATTCATGGTCCAAGGGGGAGTTTCAAGCAAATCCGAGCTAGTTTATCTTTAGAGCTACGTAGCTACAGCTAACCAAGATTGTCCAATCATCTTGAAATGTATGTTTATTCATGGTCCTAGGGGGATAGTACACACCGAGTTTCAGCTTCCTCACACTTAGCATTGTGGAGATGACTCTGTAGACCAGGGGTCGGGAACACATGGCTCGCGAGCCATATATGGCTCTTTCGATGACGCGATATGGCTCACAGACAATTTTGAGCTGACATTTTTTGACATGATTAACAAGTAATAAATAATTATACTGTGTCAAGTAGTATTTTCAGTTGTGTTGTGAATTTTGATATCATCTGTAAGGGAAGGTCTTTGTCTTGTACACTTCCAATGTATTTCGGCGAAATTTGTCAATGGGCAGTGGACAAATCCCAACCCACTTCCCTAAGGTATGGTAGCTGTTTCTTAAATCTAACTTGGTGAAAATAGTCGCACCCTGTAGGTAAAGGATAGCGGTTCTTTACTGTAATGTCATTCAAGCCCCTGTAGTCGATGCAGGGCCTCAGTGATGTATCTTTCTTTTCCACAAAGAAGAAACCCGCCTCTTCGGGGCAAGAAGAGGGACGGATAATCCGATGAGTTACCGTCTTCAGAATATGGCCGTCTAATGCGTTGGCTGGAACAGGACGAGGTAAGGGAGCCCGATTTATTCCCAACTGTAGAGCGATATCTTCATCAATAATGTTGACGTCTGCATCAGAGTCAATGAAGACTGCTAGAGCCTGCGAGCTCTCCGGTAGGCTCCCTCCACGTTGTCGCTCCCGTCTCCTGGTCTGGATGCGCTAGTCCATCCTGGAAGTGAGCTCGATTACCCCATCCAGTGAAAAGGGTATATCAAAAGATACAAGTTCATCTTTAATATAATCCGCTAGACCTCGAAGGTAGGCGTCGTACTGGGCCGCCGAGTTACAGTTACTCAGGGGGCCTCTGGTGCGAAATTCAATGGCATAATCCACCACAGATCTATTACCTTCCTATTATTAAAACTAGCTCAGCGTGAAAGGCCAAATAAAATTGATTCTATTTTGCATTCAAATATTTCTTTGTTTTAACTTGTGTAAGTCTTTGTGTGTGTTTTCCTTATCTATGATTACATTACAGGTCATGATCATGAATGTCTGATATTCCTGAAACACGGAGGATGGGGTTGTAAACATTTTGTAGCTTAACATTCTTCATTCAGTTCCTGTTGGTTTGTCCAATTAAAGATATCATAATATTCTGTAATAATGTAGGGTTGGAGTCACCAATCTTTGCTATACTGTTGTAATTGAGTCACAGAAGTAAATTCAAAAGGTGTAATGGCTGAAGAAGCAACGTATATGTTTATATTTTCAAACCTTCATGAATCACGTTCACTATCAGAATCATGATGCCGTGGGGTCAACACCTCTAGGGTCACACTGTTTTCAGACACGGCCGACACACGGCTGACATTGCCTTAGTAACTACAGAAAACAAAGTACAGAGGAGGGACTTCAGTCTTTGCTGGAGAAGAACATAGCAATAGTCTGGCATGAGAGATCGAGAAGAGATAAATCAGCTGTATAACAGAGAGCTTTGCCAGAACACAGCAGCTTCTCACCACCTCCCTCTGCAGATGGAGACTTCAGAAGGAGCTGAACTCTGCTTTCCACAACTCAACAATTCTTGCAGGAAACCCATGCCAGCTCAGTTACATGCCATGCTCACTTACACCGTGGTGTCCTTCATCTCTCTGCCCACTGTAGCTCTCAACCTGCTGGTCATCATCTCTATCTCCCACTTCAGGCAGAGACATACTTTCAGCCTAAGATTATATATTTTCATATTAGATGTTTAAAATAATTAGTCCTACATGTCTTCTTTTACATATGAATGTTTTAGTTAATATTAATTCTTTTGAAATATTAAGTATTCAAACATGATGTTGTGTGACATAACATTTTGAATAATTTCATGACAATAAGAATGTCCTTTGTTCTACTGCTGTTACTAACAAGCTACTATTGATGATAACCTTATACGTAATGATATTCTTCCTCTCCAGGCAGCTCCACACCCCCACCAACCTCCTCATCCTCTCCCTGGCTGTCTCAGACTTCTTCGTGGGCCTCCTGCTAATGCCTTTTGGAATCATTTTAACAGATGCTTGCTGGTTCCTGGGTGACCTAATGTGTGCTCTGTATTATGTTGTACATTTTATCATTATCTCTTCTTCAGTTGGAAACATGGTGCTCATATCAATTGATCGTTATTTGGCTATTTGTGACCCTCTACGTTACACCACCAGAGTTACTCTGAACAGAACAAAAGTCTGTGTTTGTCTCTGTTGGATTTGCTCTTTTCTCTATAATTGTCTAATTGCAAAGGACTTTCTGAGACAACCTGATTCATATAATTCCTGCTATGGAGAGTGTGTATTTGTTGTTGACTATATCACAGGACCTATTGTTTTTGTCTTTTCCTTTATTGTCCCTGTTACTGTCATCATAGTTCTGTATATGAGAGTATTTGTGGTGGCTGTGTCTCAGGCTCGAGCCATGCGCTCTCATATTGCAGCTGTTACACTCCAGCGTTCAGTTGGTGGAACTGCTAAGAAATCTGAGATGAAAGCAGCCAGGACTCTCGGTATTGCTGTAGTTGTCTTTCTATTTTGTTCATTTATATATTACTCTCCATCCCCGAGCAGTGAGGATATTAAAGTCAGTAGTTCATCCTCACTTGTTGCAGTCTGGCTAATGTATTTTAACTCTTGTCTAAACCCAGTGATCTATGCCTTCTTTTACCCCTGGTTTAGAAAATCTATCAAACTCATTGTTACCTTTAAGATACTTCGGCCTGACTCTTGTGATACTAAAATACTGTAGAGACAGACTGGAGAAACAGCGTTGTTCTTATATGTTTATATTTTCAAACCTTCATGAATCATGTTCACTATCAGACAATCATTGTGTTCATTGTCATGACTTCATCTGAAAGTATAATCCAACATGCTTCTGTCATTACCTCTGCCAAGGAAATTATGTTTTCAGCTCAGTGCGTTTGTGTTCGTCACAGGGCTGATGCACAAATTGTTTTTCACTTTTGTTGACTTTGTGTCAGGGCTTTTGTGCTGCATTCATGTAGTGTCAGTATAATCTGAAACATTAATTCCCAGTGTGGCAGTGTTATTCATATCAATAGTTGAATGTTTTAGCTGACTAAAAGTGAATATTTTTGCATTGGGAGCTTGTTGTAAGATTAGTAATAGGGTACAGTACGTTAATTGTTTTTCTTAGCAACATAAAATGAATTTAACAGATATTTAACAGCAGGTAGGTAACAGGCAGACAGAAAACAGCATTGAAACTATGATGATCTGACAACTGCACAAAGGACGTGGACCGGTATACAGTATGGGGAAAGTGGCTGACGAGTGAATAATATGCAGGGAGGAGGCGGGCGGGGAAGGCCTGACAGAGCTCATGAGGGAAATGGTACAGGCGTGTAGGTGGATGGTTTTAGGATGGCAGGTCTGGGGAGTGAGAGAAACAAACATGGACTCCGGTCAAGTAGTCAAAAAAATGAAGTCCTATGTCTTTTCTTAACCACTTTTCCTTGACGGAAAAAGTGACGAGGTCAAGGAGAGATGTGAAGGAGGACTTAAGAAAAGACAACCTCAGTACTAAGAGAATCCCACTGCACTTAGGCTTTGTAATTGTGATGTGAATGCTGATGTTATTGAGGTGGGTCTGTCGTGGTTAAACTTCAATTTTTCTGAAGAATAAAAGTGCATCGAGATGAATCCCAATTAGTGTGATTATATAAAAATAATTAAATAATACTTCATGCAATATGTGCGTAACGTGTTAGGACTAAACATTTACAATACTACTATACATTTCATCATTCTTATGTTTAAACATGTTGAAAAATAAGACCTGGAACTAATCAATTAAATCAATGACAAATTGATTGATAATAATTTGTCATTTATCAATTTGCTGATTTTAGTGAAATATGTCTTCAAATAGATTGTTTTGTTCGACCAACTGATTGAAAAACACAGATACGTTGATGTAGAGGATAAACAGAACAAGGTGAAGAAAAAAAAGCATTTTTTCTGCTCAAAAACAGACTTATTCTCAACTGATGACCGATTCTCTATCATGTGAATATTTAATGAAATAATCAACCAATCATTTAATCTCTAATGTTGACCATGTTCACCATCTTATTTGGTTTTTAACATGCTATTTGCAAGCTTATAAAGCAAAATGTTACTTTTCATCCTGTGAGGAACATGTCTTTTGAAGTGAGAAGTGGACAAAATTTGAGAAGTGGACAAAATTTGAATGGTAGTTATTGCCGGTGGAAAAGCACGCCTGTCCGAGTGTTGCTTTCCATGTGACTGAAATAGTTATTTCATTCTTGCATGTTTTGTTTTGCATGACTTCAGTCCATATGTTTCCACATGAGGAAAGGGTAAGCCAGTGAAAATATCCCGCTAGAATACTTGATGAGTTAAATAAGAAAATATATTAAAATATTTGTTCATTATTTTAGGTTTAAGTTCCGAAATTGGAGATTCATTTTCCCGAATAAAAACATTTCATGATTTTTTCACATATTACACCCTGGGCCCATATTTTAGACAAGTCAATATAATAAACATTACAACATAATGTATTCAAAGACATGCAATATATTAGCCTAATTGTAATAACAGTGGGCCTATTATATCTATTTAGTGATGTTTCTGAAATTAAGTATAACCTTGATCAGCTGTGGGAAATGAGCAAACTGCCTCCTGCCCATGCTCTGCCTGTACAGATCCCGCCTGGAGGTGAGACTGTGGATGACTGCCCTTGCACTGGACCAGGGTTATGCCATTTCCTTGCAGCTTTAGTGTGACTTCGTTAATTTTTTCAAAAAAGTCTACAAGTTCAATGATGTCGCAGCGGCTGGACATTACCTTTTCCCCGAGATCTGCATCAACCTGCCCCATGAACTCCACGATGCTGTCAAACAGCTCACAAAAACGAGCAAGGCAGTTTCCTTTTGAGAGCCAGCGGACATTTGTGTGGAAAAGAAGACGCTCAAATGTCTCATCATTTTCCTGACACAGCTGTCGGAACAGTCTGTCATTCAGGGCACGGGCTTATATTTTGTTTATTGCCTTGACTGCTATATTAAGTGAATCGTGAAGAGCTGGACTTTTAGATTTGGCCACAAGGTTGTGGCGGTGCAAGACACAGTGGACTGCGAGGACGTGCGGGACCTGCTCCTTCAGCAGAGCAGTGAAGCCACGGTACCTGCCAACCATGGAGGGAGCACCATCAGTGGCGCATGATAGGATGTTGCTAATGGGAATTGACTTCTCCTCCAGATACGCATGAAGCCCATTAAAAATGGTCTGGCCCTTGGTGTCGGTTTCGAGATATTTAGAAAACAAAAATTCCTCAGCCATCTCCTTTGTGTTGGAGGCCCTATAGCGGACATAGGCCATCAGCAGGGCGTTGTTGTCTGAGGTGGTTGTCTCATCCAGCTGAATGCTGAAATAAGAGTCCTGGAGGATGACACACAGCTGCTCCTCTGTATCATCGCCCATTTTATTAATCCTGTGTGCCTCGGTGTCATTGCTGAGTGGGAGCAATCTTCCCTTCTCCGGGCCACATCCTCCAGCTCCGACTGGGGGATCCTGAGGCGTTCCCAGGCCAGTGAGGAGATATAATCTCTCCACCGAGTCCTGGGTCTTCCCCGGGGTCTCCTCCCAGCTGGACGTGCCTGGAACACCTCCCTAGGGAGGCGCCCAGGTGGCATCCTTACTAGATGCCCAAACCACCTCAACTGGCTCCTTTCAACGTAAAGGAGCAGCGGCTCTACTCCGAGTCTCTCACGGATGGCTGAGCTTCTCACCCTATCTCTAAGGGAGACGCCAGCCACCCGTCTGAGAAAACCCATTTCGGCCGCTTGTACCCGTGATCTCGTTCTTTCGGTCATGACCCAGCCTTCATGACCATAGGTGAGGGTAGGAACGAAGATCGACCGGAAGATCAAGAGCTTTGCCTTCTGGCTCAGCTCTCTTTTCGTCACAACGGTGCGGTAAAGTGACTGTAATACCGCCCCGGCTGCTCCAATTCTGCGGCCAATCTCTCGCTCCATTGTCCCCTCACTCGCGAACAAGACCCCGAGGTACTTGAACTCCTTCACTTGGGGTAATGGCTCATTCCCTACCCGGAGTAGGCAATCCACCGGTTTCCTGCTGAGAGCCATGGCCTCAGATTTGGAGGTGCTGATCCTCACCCCAACCGCTGCACACTCGGCTGCGAACCGATCCAGTGACTGTTGAAGGTCACAGACCGATGATGCCATAAGGACCACATCATCTGCAAAGAGCAGCGATGAGATCCTCAGGTCACCGAACTGCAACCCCTCTCCTCCACGACTACGCCTCGATATCCTATCCATGAAAATCACGAACAGGATTGGTGATAAAGCGCAGCCCTGTCGGAGGCCAACATTCACGGGAAACGAGTCCGACTTACTGCCGAGTATCCGGACACAACTCTCGCTTTGGGCGTACAGGGATTGGATGGCCCTCAAAAGTGACACCCTCACCCCATACTCCCGCAGCACCTCCCACAGTATCACCCGTGGGACCCGGTCATATGCCTTCTCCAGATAACATAAGCGTTTAGTTTGTTTAATTAAAGAGCACCTGTTCAATGTGAAAAGTGAGTTGTGAATATTAAATAAATAAAAATCAGAGGGTGGCGCGGGGTTCCGTTAGGGGGGCGCACAGACAATGGTAGGGGAAACACTGATACCACTTTTAGGATTTTATTAAATATATGGCTCTCAAGGAAATACATTAAAAAATATTTGGCTTTTAGGGCTCTCCCAGCCAAAAAGGTTCCCAACCCCTGCTCTGCTGTGTCGTCTAGTATTCTTTTTTTGACTTTGGTCTTTGTTAAGAATAGGTTAAAATCAAAAAACACACAGTGTCTAGCATGTTACCATGCTGATGAGTGGGTTCACTGATATTTTGTTTTAGTCCATAGCTGTCTAGTAACTTTTCAAGTTTAATAGTCTTGGGATCATTCTTCTTATTTACGTGAATATTTAGGTCTCCATACAGGATTATTCTTTCACATCTAGTGATGCTGAGTGAAATCAGCTCTGAGAATTCCTCTAGAAATAGTGCTGAATATCTTGGCCTGTACAATATGATGATGAGCAAAGATAATTCTGCTTTGAGCTCAATAGCAAGATATTCAAATTATGTAAATTCACCCAGGTCAATGTCATTACATACAAGCGACGCTGATAAGATCGCGGCAATCCCTCCACCTTTCCTATTTTGCTGCCTGATAGTATTTATAGTTTGGAGGACACGTCTCAGTCAGTGCTAACATACCAGTAATGTTGTTTAACCAGGTCTCAACTAGAAACATACAGTGCAAGTTATTTTGAACTATCATATCATTAATCAAAAAAGATTTGGTAGTCAGTGATCTGACATTCAGAAGAGTCACTTTCAGCTGCAGGGAGTCTGTGACAGGAGTCAAAGCCGGTCCTGGTTGTGCACTGATATATCTAAGATAACCAGACGCAGTGCGTGCTGAGCGCTGATTATTTAGTCTGGTAGTAGTCAAGACAGGAACGGCATGACCAGTTTGGGGGGGGTGATGTCCTTGAGTGTCCATGAGCAGGCTTTTGGCATAAGCTGAGGGGGAGGTAAGGGGGACGTCTAGGAGGGGGGAGAAGAATGGGGGATGATGGTGGGGTATGATGGTTTTGAGCGGGGGTTATTATTTGAGGTGTCAGTTTAAGACCACCTTTCACCAATTTGTTCATCCTGTCGATAAAAGGGAGGAAGGGAGAGGAAGATGAGGAAGAGGGGGAGGGGAGGGGGTAGAGTGTCTCAGTGCTACTCCACAAAATTTCAACTTCATCCATGTCTGTCGGTGGAGTTGAGGGACTGGGGTCCTTGGTGTGCAGGCTTGTTGTGGCTGGTACTGCAGCAAGGTCACTCGCTTCAGTTGTTTGGATGTCATCATGGTGGTTATCTGGTGGTGTGGGGGATGGTGTCTCCTTGCATTTAGCAAAAGTCGGGTGGCTAATGGCATGATATATATTGGAAGCGAACTGTTTTTCTCCAGATCTGTTGATTGAAGTTGTCAATAAAGTTCACTTTGTGCAGGGGACAGGCCACTGATAGCCACCTGCTGAGCCCCAAAATTCTGCTAAAACAATTCACCCCTGACCTGGCTGGTGGGATGGGACCACTGATGTATGTTTCAATGTCTTTAGAGCCTACAACTTTTAGCAGTTCAGTAAAGTCACATTTTTAGTGTTTCCGTTTCTCCCCTTGAGATATCATTATTCCCCGCATGAATAATAACCTTATTCACATATTTGTGGACAGACAGCATTTCTGGAAGTTCTTCTGTTATGTCACAGAACATTTCATCAGGGAAGCAGTATGTTTTGGTATCTTTCTTACCATTAATGTTAATGCCTGATACAGTAGAGTCGCCGATAATTAGCGTTGCTGGCTCAGTGATCTGTGGTCCTCTGTTCGGCGCACATCCTCGATCCGCTGTTTGCTCAGTGATCCGCTGATCGTCCTCCGTCAGCTTCTGCGGTCCTCTGCGTCTCGTTCTGCCCAAATGGCGCGGGACTAAGAGGTGAGCTGGGTCCTCTAGCTAGGGACACACTAACCCAGGGGTCGGGAACCTTTTTGGCTGGGAGAGCCATAAAAGCCAAATATTTTTTTTTATGTATTTCCTTGAGAGCCATATATAAAAATATATAAATTTGAATGCAACTTTATGCGTGCATTTTTTAAGAATAACACGTCTCCTAGTACTAATAGAGGTATCAGTGTTGCATTGAACAGGAGCTCTTTTATTAAATAAACTAAACGCTTACGTTATTTATCTCATTTATGTGCACGTTTCAGTGTTTAATGCACGGGTGTCAAACTCAAGGCAATTATATCCGGCCCGCGAGAAAATGTCATATGTCTGTCATAACTGGCCCGCCAGTTTTGGTAATTAAATCAATGCATGGCACAACCACGGGAAAAGACATTTGAGGAAGTATCTAAATATGTGAATGGAATGAAAGTTTTTGGAAAGCAAAGGGAAAGACACCACAGATCTCTGGGACGATGTGAGCGGGCCTGTTTGTGCGACATAACGAAGCATCTCACTGTTAAACCTGCAGCTTCAGGGCCGTGTGATCACGGACATGTGTGATGCAGTGAGAGCGTTCCAAGCCGAGCTGCCTGTGGGAGACTCGGATGCAGAAGGAAACTTTGGTCACTACGTGTTTCCAAACACTGACAAACATCTCCACCTCTGTGTTCCCGACAGCATTCTGCTGATCAACTGAGAGCATTTGCCGACTTTGCTGCTCAGATATTTTAATTTAACTGCTCAGCAATCCGTTTGCAGTTGACTTAAATATGTTCCATATCTTTTTGCACTTTATGTGTACCCTGTTCAATACATGTGGACCGTGTTTGGCCCTTGACGTAGTCCCAGTTTTTAATGTTGGCCACCCCCCCGGTCTACTGCTTGCTTTGCGCAGTCTCACGACGGGCGGGGCTCCGCCCCCTACACACACACACACACACAGCGGAGGAAAGGAGAGGGGAGAACTAAAAACAAATCCGCTGCTAAATGTTTTACTTTAAAATGGCACAGTATAATTATTTATTACTTGTTAAGTTAAAAAATGTCAGCTCAAAATTGTCTGCGAGCCATATCGCGTTATCGAAAGAGCCATATATGGCTCGCGAGCCATAGATTCCCGACCCCTGCACTAACCTCTCCTCCATGATAAGGTGATGGTTCCCAGAGAGGGCATCACCACATGCATGTACATAATTCATATATTTAATTGTTTGATTTGGTATCATTGCTCTCTCAATCAATTCAACCACATCTTTTATTATGAATATTACTAGATATTATCTTTACACAGACATGTATAAATGTGCAATACAATTTCAAGCTGGTTTGAAAGATTTATAAGTAAAGTTGGGTTTTGTACATTTCAGACATGTCAGAATGAAATTGCTGTGCAGACGGATGTCCCTCCACGGATACACCACAAGTCCATGCAGGCGACCACATGTCAGGTCAGCTGGACTGCAAGTTCCATACCAGGTTGGTTGTTCCAAAGGTCAGCATCATAATATTTCAATATTGATATGTAAGATACAAATACAGATACACACACATATTATATATATATATACAGTATATCTCAAAAGTGAGTACACCCTTTAGATTTTTGCAAATATTCTGTTATATCCTTTCAGGGGATAACATTATCCTACTGAAACTTTGATATAACTTAAAGTAGTCAGTGTGCTGCTTGAATAACAGTATAGATTTATTGTCCTTTGAAAATTACTCAGTACACAGCTGTTAATGTCTAAACAGCTGGCAACAAAAGTGAGTACACCCCATAGTGAACATGTCTAAATTGTGCCCAAAGTGTCAATATTTTGTGTGACCACCATTGTTATCTAGCACTGCTTTAACCCTCCTGGGCATGGAATTCACCAGAGCTGCACAGGTTGCTTCTGGAATCTTCTTCCACTCCTCCACGACGACATCACGGAGCGCACGGATGTTGGACACCTTGCACTCCTCCACCTTCCTCTTGAGGATGCCCCACATGTGCTCAATTGGGTTTAGGTCTGGAGACATACTTGGCCAGTCCATCACCTTAACCTTCAGCTTCTTCAGCAAGGCCGTTGTCATCTTGGAGGTGTGTTTAGGGTCATTATCATGTTGGAAAACTGCCCTATGGCCCAGTTTCCGAAGAGAGGAGATCATGCTCTGCTGCAGGATGTCACAGTATATATTGGAATTCATGTGTCCCTCAATGAAATGCAGCTCCCCAGTGCCGGCAGCACTCATGCAGCCCCAGACCATGATGCTGCCACCACCATGCTTGACTGTAGGCAAAACACATTTGTCTTGGTACTCCTCACCAGGGTGCCGCCACACACGCCGGACACCATCTGACCCAAACAGGTTTATTTTGGTCTCATCAGACCACAGGACATGGTTCCAGTAACTCATGTTCTTGGATTCATTGTCTTCAGCAAACTGTTTGCGGGCTTTCTTATGCATCGGTTTCAGAAGGGGCTTCTGTCTGGGGCGACGGCCATACAAACCGATTTGATGCAGTGTGCGGCGTATGGTCTGGGCACTGACAGGCTGACATCCCACTTCTGCAACCTCTGCAGCAATGCTGGAAGCACTCGCACGTCTATTTTTGGAAACCAACCTCTGGATATGACGCTGAGCACGTGGACTCAACTTCTTTGGTCGACCCTGGCGAGGCCTGTTCCGAGTGGAACCTGTCCTGGAAAACCGCTGTATGATCTTAGCCACTGTGCTGCAACTCATTTTCATGGTGTTGGCAATCTTCTTATAGCCAAGGCCATCTTTGTGAAGCGCAATAATCCTTTTTTTCAGCCGCTCAGAGAATTCCTTGCCATGAGGTGCCATGTTGTCCAGCATTCAGAGAGAATTGTGCCCATAACACCAAATTTAACAGCCCTGCTTATCATTTACACCTGAATCCTTGTAACACTAACGAGTCACATGACACCAGGGCGGGAAAACAACATCATTGGGCACAATTAGGACATGTTCACTATGGGGTGTACTCACTTTTGTTGCCAGCTGTTTAGACATTAACAGCTGTGTACTGAGTAATTTTCAAAGGACAATAAATCTATACTGTTATTCAAGCAGCACACTGACTACTTTAAGTTATATCAAAGTTTCAGTAGGATAATGTTATCCCCTGAAAGGATATAACAGAATATTTGCAAAAATCTAAAGGGTGTACTCACTTTTGAGATATACTGTATATATATATATATATATTATAGATAATTCTTCATTATAAAACATCTTTTTTGCAGATTGTTACTGAACTCTTGACCGAGACTCTACGCTTTGTGCCAAGACAATGTTGATGAGGAACCTTTGGAAGTCCCAGCTCCACTCAGCAGTCGGTGGAAGAACCAAACAAGAGGGATGCTGTTGTGCTGTATAGAAGCAGATTCAATCACTGAACTGACATTGTGTTTTGTTATTGACTCTAATAAAGTGCTGATACTTGAACGAAGTGTAGTTGTCAGATGGAAACGTAGCACAGATCTTTTGAATGGCACATGATGGCATTCTGTGGTTCTTACCAAGTATTCCCCGGCAGAATCCCACCAGCTGGCGGTATGCCACATAGTTGAACGAAGTGTAGTTGTCAGATGGAAACGTAGCACAGATTCTTTGAATGGCACATGATGGCATTCTGTGGTTCTTACCAAGTATTCCCCAAAAAAATCTCACCAGCTGACAGTATGCCACATAGTGATAGATTCTGTAAAATACAAGATAATACATGTCAATGGTAATCACTTCAACCTTATTTATCTATTTATTCTGTGACTGGGCCAGAGTGACCATTCGACTTCCCATAAATACATCAAAGTTTCTGAGCTCTACACATTTGTGCACACAAGTAACTTTCTCATTACGTGGCTGATCACATGCTTGTTGTCTGTCCCTCTTTGAATACCTTTGGTAGGTTGTCTGCAACACCCATACATCCAGACACTTTGATTTGAATCCTGGGTGATCTGTTATGCAGGTTATGTTTGAACCATGTCCCTCATATTCATTGAATTCCTCCATGACATCCTTTTCTTGGCAGCAGCTCTTCAATTGCTTCCATAATTGTACAGTTTTCACACGTACACCTAAATGTACAAAAGAAGAGTGGTAAGGACATGTACACAATATGCAATATCCAGAAAAAGGCCAATATTAACGTCATCTTAATTGCATACTATTTATATGCCTGTGTTTGACGACAGGCTCGTAAGCCTGTTATGGTCGTACGGAGGTCGGATCTATCTAGTAGCAACTTTTTACCCGTTTCACGTAATTCTCGTAAAGGTACGACATCGTAACTTCCATGAACATCTGGTAAGTGTTTCCGCTACTATAGGCAGCCGTAAGACAGTCAGTATACAGACTATACTTTATAAAGCAGCGCTGTCCTCCAGTCTGTTTGTTAGCTAATAGCTAATGCTTTATATACAGCTCGTAATATATGACGTTTGACATCAGACACAACGATAGAACCTCAACCGCAGAAACTTCAAGAAAGAATAAGTTATTAAACTTACAGACGTCGATGTGTCGAAGTTGAGAAATAATTGAATATTTAGCGATCGAGCAATCTGCGGACAACTAGTCGGGTTCATAACAATTCAAGGAAACCAAGCTATCGACTCCATATAGGATAGCTTGTGATCTATTTACGATCGAGGATGATGTTACGTTTTGTTATGATGTATTTACTATTTATTGGGAAGTTCTATGAATTATAGTCAAATGTATATACCTGTCTGTGTTCTGTTGCTGCAGCGGATCTCCGCCAAATCCAGGATCACCGTCACCATCATCCGCATGTTCGCTCCCGCCTGTGTCTCCATCTTGAATACTGTGTCTCGAGCTGCTCTGTTTCCACCACGTTAAACTCGCCCGCATGATCTAAATCCACGACACCGGCATCCTCTTCAATAAACGCCTCTTCTTGAAGGTGCAACGAGTCTATTGACGACTCACTGTCACTCGATTCTGTCGAAAGATCCCAGCCAGAGTCCAACATCGCCACGTCTGCCGTGCTGTCTGTGTATTCAACTGGTGGACTGTGTTCTACTTGTGACGTCAGAACACGGCGTCGGCTGTTTCCGGTAGCGGCGATGTCAACATCGGTGGCCGACATACTAAATCGTGATTTATTAAATACTGCGAGCATAGGGTAGGTAGTCAAAACCTTTGCAGCGAGGGCTGTCAATGTGGGGTGCCTTGGCAAGAGATGCTGATAAAAGGTGTCTAAGCCCGTCGAGGCAAATGAGTCTTTCAAATCTGAATTACACTGCAAGTTGATTACTTCAAGTTGGATGTCGACAGATCAGAAGCCTTGACCGTGAATGGCTTTGATGCTAATGCTATTTTGCTAGCAATAAGGTAGCTTTCACTGCTGCATCGCCGATATCTTGGATACAGGTAACAACAGACTGCTGTTTCTTCAGACCCGCTAACAATTCATTTATCTCCTCAGTTGCAAGCTGTTGTATATTTCCGCCATGATGAGTCTCATAGTGACGCCAAATATTATATTCTTTGAGCACTGAAACCTGCTGTGAACACACCAAGAACACAGCTTTCCCACTAACCTCTGTCAATAAATAGGAAACGGTCCATTTTACTTCGAAAACTCTTCACTCCGTGTCCATTTTTCTCCTTTTTTGACAAAGACATTTTGGGTAATGAGACTGTGAGTGTAATGTTGACAGAACCTGCCAGTTCCAGAAGTTCTTTCACCGGCAGCTCCAGCAGGAACAGTTTGCTTGCTTGGCAGTGTTGTGTGCGACCCCCAGTGGACATATTTGAAATAGCAGTTACTTGTATTGAGAATTTGAAGTTAATGTCTTCGCTGTCATTTTTACACTTTGCAAAATCATCCCGCAAGCCGGATTGGACCCTCTGGCGGGCCAGTTTACGTCAACCAATGCGACGCGGCCACAGCAGCCCATACCTGTCAACATTGGAATTTCAAAATATTGGACATTTTCTGGCGGACTCCATCCATCCAACAGCTCTCAGCCACCAGCCCCCATATAATGTAAATGTAAACACATAAAGGACGAGTATATACATTCAGGAAATACTTGTTTATTTAAAGTATGTATTACTTTAAGATTTATGTATTTTATTTATTAGTTATCATCAATTTATTTGATGATTGATGAGTTGTGTGGCTTTTGTTTCCCCGACAAGAACTTACTTGCGATGGCAGAGTCGGGAAACTTGTCCGCTACACTGTCACTGAAATCATCGCAGAAGTTGAAGGCTACATTATTTATGGAGCAAAACATCGACATCTTTCCCTCAGCTTTGGTCACTTGGTTTGCCTCTCAAACAGTTCTTGTCACAAATGAAGTCATTGACAGTGTATGTGTTTGTGCCTCTTGGGCGTGCTTGTGCTTGAACGCTTATTCCGCCGTGTGCAATACAAAAAGTATGAGTTTGCCCGGCTCTGCTTTTTAATAAATAAGGGAAGGTCTCGTCCCATTTGGCTAGGTACTTGCATAAAGTTTTGACTTGTTTGGCAGGTACAACTGCGTCTCACGTTCACTGTGACTCTCATCCATATGTTTTCGTCTTCTTCTGTGTTATTGTTCCTGTTTTCTTCTTCTGTGTGTTTACTGGCGGAAAACGTTTTTCAGCTAAAGTTAAACATAATACTGCCAATTGCTTTACCAGAGGCCACTTTACCACTGTACACATTTTTAAATTAGGCCTATTTTTATTTTTGAAAGGTTAAAAATACGGGATAATTACAGGAAAAACAGGAGGGTTGACAGGTATGCAGTAGCCTCGTCAACATGATGTGGATGAGAAAACGTTACTTGGCCAAGTGAATGGAAAGTTTACATTCATAAACCCCCGGATGTAACTGTTGATGCTCTGTTCTGTGCGATTCCTGCAGCAAAGAATTTGCCTGAGATATCACCTCATCACAAATAATTTAGCAGCTAACTTGGAGCTAGCTAGCACCGCCAACATGAAAATGTATTGTTTCACCTACCGGTTCTGATCGACAGGTGTGAAGTTGTAGCAGGTTGGGTTTGGACATTGTCGGCGCTTTTGACCTTGGTCCCATGTGGATTAGAGCGATCTTCTCGACCTCACTCTCTCTTAGCCTGTTGTTAGGAAATGACACAAGAAGAGACTCCAAAGAGCCCGCTGGGACAGGTGATTCAGGGTCTTGCTGCTATGCAGGATAGCACCGGCACTTCGCAGCAGCGATAGAGCCGGGCTCTGCTTCACATTGCGGCGTGCTCTGTTAAAACGGACCAGGGACCTCTCTGAACCGGCCACCGCTGATTGACCTGCAAAAGATGACTGCCAAAGATGTGTGGCCGAAGGAGGAGTGGGCGATGCGACTGATTCCTCTTCTCTCCATAGGAGCCGGAAGGACACCGGCGCCGGCTCAGGGGCATGCCCTTTAAGGACGGTGGCTGCCTTTTCTTCTTTGTGCAACAGCGTCTTGACGTAGCAAGGTGCTGGCTCCAGCCAGGAGCAGTTTAGCGCCAGCCTGCCGTCCTCCACGACAAACTGGGTCCAGAGCCAACGCCCCACCAGTCTCGAAACTGTGGTCGTCCTCGCAGAGGAGCATCTCTCCCTTCCATGGCGGAGCATGAAGGAGGAAGCCAGGCCTCCAACTATTCCAGTGGGCCAGCCCGTCCAAGCCTCGAGAAGGAGGTTCCCGTCAGCGGTGAACGCTACTACCCCTACACTATCCAGCCCTGTTCCCACTTTCACCAAGTAAGTTCGTTCACGAGATCCACGGGATTTTCTCCCTTTGAGCTGTTGTTTGCCAGGAAGCCTCGGGGTGTTTTGGACCTGGTTAGAGAAAACTGGGAGGAAGGTCCGAGCGCAAGGAAGAATGAAGTTCAGTACGTCCTGTACCTAAGAGCAAAGCACCTAAGGCAGTTGTCACGGGAGAATTTGCTCCACACTCAGGAACGTCAACAGCGCCTGTATAACAGAGGGTTGCGATTGAGGCAATTTACACAAGAGATAATGTGCTTGTATTTCTCCCGTCCACTAACTCCAAATTATTCGCCAACTGGCAAGTGCCCTCGGACAGGGGGGGAACAACTCATATTTACCACCTCAATCTCCTAAAAGCGTGGAGAGAGGTGGCCTCTTCCTCTCTGGCTACTACGGTGATGGAGAAAGTTGAGTTGGCTGACAAATCAGCCCCGATCCCTTGTGTCAGCCATCTTTCACAGAGTCAGAAGGCAGACTTTGACTCATAGCAAAGGCTTGTTGTCAATGTGTTCTCCCCCCTGCCCGGGTGCACAACTCTTGCATATCACCACATAGAGACAACCCCAGGCGTGACGGTGCGGTCACGGCCCTATCGGCTGCCTGAACACAAGAGCAAAATTGTTAAGGAGGAGCTTCAGGCCATGCTGGAGATAGGGGTAATAGAAAAGTCCAACAGCAACTGGTGCTGCCCCGTCGTGCTGGTGAGCAAACCCAATGGGTCAGTGTAGTTCTGTTGTGGACTATCGCAGGGTGAATGAGGTGTCCAAATTTGATGCCTACCCGATTCCCCGGGTCAACAAACTCCTGGATCGGATGGGCACGGCTATTTTTTACACAACACTAGATTTAATCAAGGGCAACTGGCAGATTCCTCTGTCTCCAGAGTCCAAGGAAAAAACAGCCCTTTCCACTCCGTACAGATTGTACCAATCTGTGACGCTATCATTCGGGTTATTTGGAGCCCCAATCACCTTCCAGCGGCTCATGGACCAGGTGCTGCGGCCCCACTCTGCATACGCTGCTGCCTACCTAGATGATGTCATCATCCACAGCGAGACGTGGGGGCAGAATTTGCAGCAGTTGGGGGCAGTGCTAGAGTCCCAAAGGAGAGCGTGGCTCACGGCTAACCCGAAGAAGAGTGTCGTTGGGTGGAGGGAGGTACGTTATCTGGGGTACCATTTAGGTGGCGGGCAGGTGCAGCGCCTTGCGTCATTATCTCCTGCGACGTGCCTTCACCCTCTGGTGGAACCATGCCCCGCTTCAGTGGCTCCACTGTATGAAGGATGCCAACGTCCAGATGAGTCAGGCGAAGAGTGGGAGTATCTCAGCTTGGGATCAGACAGCTGGACAGAATCAAGTAATCAGACACAATGCTGCTGGTAACCTGGTTCTGGTCTCTTGCAGTAGACTGGGCTCTGGAGGGTTGATGAGAGCGGGTTACGGACATACCACCCTGAACATGCCCGGCCTCGGCCAATCTTGGAAGATCAGCAGAGTGCTGAGAAGTATTTGTTTCGCACTGCCTGGAAAAGCCGTTTGTTTTCCCCATCCCTTCTCTCTTTCTGTAATTTTTACCTGGCTGTGGAAAGAAGTCCTCCACAACCACCCATCTAAAGAAAAAACTGATCGCCATAATTAATGTAGACTTATAATTTGAAGGCTTCTACAGAGTTCTGGCCTGGTGTACATTGACGTGACATTTCATACACGCACAAATTACGGGATCAAGTTCTTTATAAATTAACTGTATATTGAACTAATAACTACAACACTAAACTATTAAAAAGTAAGATAAATGTTTATGAAATGATGAATGACATGAACATTTATTGTTTCATCTACAGGTTCTGATTGACAGATGTGAAGTTGTAGCAGGTTGAGTTAGGACCTTGGCATTTTGGACATTGTCGGTGCTTTGGACCTTGGTCTTGGATTAGAATGATCTACTCCACCTTTCTCTCCCTCTTCTCTCTCTCTCTTAGCCTGTTGTTGGGACATCTCACCCACTCTGTGGCTGGGGTTTAGGTCGTTGTGGAAGGTTCCTGAAGACCCAAAGGCAGACGAGGAGAAGCTGTAAGAAGAAGAAGCACGAGAAGAGGCAGCAACAGAAGAGCGCGATCTGTGGCTTGGTTGTAGTCTTATAGACTTCTGTCCAGGGATCCAGTACCACTAGTATGAAGAGCTCCCTTTTGTAAAGCTTTCTGATTTGATTATGTTGTCCTTTTCATAGACTTAGAGTTGATATTTCTTACTTAGGATGTTTAATCCTGAAAAACTCTTGATATCAACACTGAATAAAACCTGATTGATTGAATTCAAATGAATTAAACAATTACACAACAAAATAGATGCCAACCTGTGTTCCTATGACAAACTAATATACCTATATAGATATGGATATACTGTACATGTCTATATATGTATGTGTATACCTTTATACATAGCAAATCAGTGAAATAGCATGAAAATAATGCAGGACAGTACGGATATGTTTCGTCACGGTGTGAGCAACAGGAGAAAGGGGAAGGAAGAGAGGTGACACCTCCACAAACCCTCATTTCCTGTATCAAACTCAACAAGTTAAAGCAAAACTTCCTATTATTAAAACATGTTAGCTCAGTGTGAAAGGTCAAATAAAATTCATTGTATTTTGCATTCAAATATTTCTTTGTTTTAACTTGTGTATGTCTTTGTGTGTTTTTTCCATATCTATGATTACATTACAGATTATGATCAGGAATGTGTGATGCTCCTAAAACACGGAGGATGGGGTTGTAAATGTTTTGTAGTTTAATATTCTTCATTCAGTTCCTGTTGGTTTGTCCTATTAAAGATATCATAATATTATGTAATAATGTAGGGTTGGAGTCACCAATCTTTCCTACACTGTTATTGAGTCACTGAAGTAAAGTCAAAAGGTGTAATGGCTGAAGAAACAACGTATATGTTTATATTTTCAAACCTTCATGAACCACGTTCACTATCAGAATCATGATGCCGTGGGGTCAACACCTCGAGGGTCACACTGTTTTCAGACACGGCCAACACACGACTGACATTGCCTTAGTAACTACAGAAAACAAAGTACAGAGGAGGGACTTCAGTTTTACTGGAGAAGAACATAGCAGTAGTCTGGCATGAGAGACGAGAAGAGATAAATCAGCTGTATAACAGAGAGCTTTGCCAGAACTCAGCAGCTTCCCAACACCTCCCTCTGCAGATGGAGACTTCAGAAGGAGCTGAACTCTGCTTTCCACAACTCAACAATTCCTGCAGGAAACCCATGCCATCTCAGTCAGATGCCATGATCGCTTACACCGTGCTGTCCTTCATCTCTCTCCTCACTGCAGCTCTCAACCTGCTGGTCATCATCTCTATCTCCCACTTCAGGCAGACATACTTTCAGCCTAAGATTATATATTTTCATATTAGATGTTTAAAATAATTAGGCCTACATGTCTTCTTTTACATATGAATGTTTTATTTAATATTAATTCTCTTTTGAAATATTAAGTATTCAAACATGATGTTGTGTGACATAACATTTTGAATAATTTCATGACAATAAGAATGTTCTTTGTTCTACTGCTGTTACTAACAAGCTACTATTGATGATAACCTCATACGTGATGATATTCTTCCTCTCCAGGCAGCTCCACACCCCCACCAACCTCCTCATCCTCTCCCTGGCTGTCTCAGACTTCTTCGTGGGCCTCCTGCTAATGCCGGCTGGAATCATTTCAACAGATGCTTGCTGGTTCCTGGGTGACCTAATGTGTGTTCTGTATCATGTTGTAAATATTATCATTACATCTTCTTCAGTTGGAAACATGGTGCTCATATCAATTGATCGTTATTTGGCTATTTGTGACCCTCTACGTTACACCACCAGAGTTACTCTGAACAGAACAAAAGTCTGTGTTTGTCTGTGTTGGATTTGCTCTATTCTCTATAATTGTCTCATTTTCAAGGACTTTCTGAGACAACCTGATTCATATAATTCCTGCTATGGAGAGTGTGTATTTGTCCTTAACTATGTCACAGGAACTGTTGACATTGTGTTTACCTTTATTGTCCCCGTTACTGTCATCATAGTTCTGTATATGAGAGTATTTGTGGTGGCTGTGTCTCAGGCTCGAGCCATGAGCTCTCATATTGCAGCTGTTACACTCCAGCGTTCAGTTGGTGGAACTGCTAAGAAATCTGAGATGAAAGCAGCCAGGACTCTAGGTATTGTTGTAGTTGTGTTTATAATGTGTTTCGTTCCATATTACTCTCCATCCCTGAAAGGTGAGGATATTAAAGTCAGTAGTTCATCCTCACTTGTTTCAGTCTGGCTGCTGTATTTTAACTCTTGTCTAAACCCAGTGATCTATGCCTTCTTTTACCCCTGGTTTAGAAAATCTATCAAACTCATTGTTACCTTTAAGATACTTCGGCCTGACTCTTGTGATACTAAAATACTGTAGAGACAGTCTGGAGAAACAGCGTTGTTCTTATATGTTTATATTTTCAAACCTTCATGAATCATGTTCACTATCAGACAATCATTGTGTTCATTGTCATGACTTCATCTGAAAGTATAATCCAACATGCTTCTGTCATTACCTCTGCCAAGGAAGTTATGATTTGACTTGAGTCGGTTTGTCACAGGGCTGTTACACAAAAAATGTTTTCACTTTTGTTGTATTTGTGTCAGGGCTTTTGTGCTGCATTCATGTAATGTCTGTATAATCTGAAACATTAGTTCTATAACCGGAAGGCGTAGGGAGGCAACCCTCTCGTCCACCGGGGTGAACACCAACGTAGCGGCGCTCAGCAGGGGACTTGTGAGTAAAAGAAAGAGGAATATTAATGAGGACAACGAGAATAAAGTCACTGCAAACAAACATCTGTCACTTTTAAAAAGTTACTCTGTTCTTAAAGGAGAACAATGTCAAAATAACTGCCATAACAATGGTATATTTTTATTTTTATTATTATTTATTTTATTAATTTCCACTTTACATAATACCATTGTTGTGATTGTAAAACAAAAATGTAATTATTTAATTTATTCTAAAAATAAACAAAATTCCATAGTCTGGGATTAGTCAATGAAAGTTTTTATTTAAACTTAAGTAAGTAAATTTTATTTTATTTATTTTTTATTTTTTGTGCAGATAAAAAAGAAAAGAAAAATGTTTTAAATGTATTACCTTAGAGGACAAAGGTAAAGGTCCTCTTCCTACTCTTTAAATGCCAGTTTGTTTACATGATATCATGGTGGGGGAACTAAAAACGTGTGTTTCTGATGCGTCTCCAGCAGTTAGCAGTTACCAGCACGTTGATCCATTGAGAGTCCGAGTAGATGAACAGAGCTTTCCTGTCCGACCGCAGCACCATCACGTTCTCCCCCCGCAGCCTCCGCATCTGTCTCTCTCCGTCTGCAACAAAGATCTGAACAGAGACACAGAAATACGTTTATATGAAGATGTATGTTTTTAATTGTTAACCAGCCTCGTGAAGCACCTCATAGAAGATTCCTCTACGTCACTAACAGCGAAGGGGAAGTGAGTTCAAAGGAATATTTCACGCCTAAAGCAGCATTTATATATCAATAAATCCTAAAACCTCAATATTCAAACTAAGTAATTGATATACAAATTATACACCATCTGTTTAAAGATCTGTGTGTGTGTGTTTGTCTGTGTGTGTGTGTGTGTGTGTGTGTGTGTGTGTGTGTGTGTGTGTGTGTGTGTGTGTGTGTGTGTGTGTGTGTGTGTGTGTGACTGACTGACTGACCGTCTGGACTCTGTTCAACAGTCGTTCTGGGGTTTGAACCCGAGAACAGTTGCATTTGGCTGAACGCCCCCGGTAGTCCTGCGTCCCCCTGCAGGCACGGCAGGACAAACACTGCAACAAAAAGTATCATCTTGTGTATAAACAGCATCAATGTGACGACATGTTCAGCTCATATTTACTATATTTCTCATTTTAACAGAATGTATTGTTCTCGCTCACTAAAATGTCTAAAAACGAGTAGACCTGTTATATATTTTGTACTAAAATTATCCAAAATGTTTTTTTAACAACTTTCAGACACAGAGAACTCCATAATCTTAATAAAGGGAACGATACGTCTCTTTACAGGCGACTGATCATGTGTCAGTGTTGTTGTCATCTCCAAGAAATAAATCATGAATTGTTTTTTTTATCCACTTTTAAACCACTTTTTAACTTTTTAGATCCTGGTATACTATAAATAAAATACACAAACTGATTTTCCTGTATTTTTACTGCTACGTTTCCAGCTACAGAGATGCAGATCCAGAGTCACATTTGTCACATAACCTCGCTGCTGTCACGCACCTTGTCCAGGTGTTCCAGGCTCTCGAGTCAGACCTAGCACTCCTGCAGAACCAGGATGGCCCAGCTTTCCTGAAAGTCCACGAGAACCCTTCAACCCCCTGTTAGTTGGATTCAGGAGTTCCTCAAAGTGCTCCTTCCACCTTCTCAGTCGAAGTCAACACGGTCCCACCCTTGCTGTACACAGCTCGGATGGTTCACTGATTCCCCCTCCTGAGGTGCCATACAGTTTTCCAGATGCACCTTGGTGCCGACCGAAAGTCCTTCTCTATAGCTTCTCCAAACTTCTCCCACAACCACTGCTTTGCCTTTACCAGGACAGAGGCTGTCTTCCTACGAGTCCGTCGGTACCCTGCAATTATTTCCGGAGTCCTCCTGGATAACATAACCCGGAAGGACTCCTTCTTCAGTCAGACAGCTTCCCTGAGCACCGGGTCCACCACGGTGTTTGAGGGTTACCGCCCCTTGAGGCACCTAAGACTTTGAGAGCAAATCTCCTCACTGCAGCTTCAGCAATAGAGGTTTTGAACATTGCCCACTTAGGTTCAATGCCCCAAACCTTCACAGGGATGTTTAAAAAGATCCTCTGCAGGGATTTCAAGAAAGCCAAACACTCCGAACTGTTGTTTGGGGCCTAGGCACAAACAGCAGTCCCTGACCATCATTGCCACTCGTGTGACAGCTCACCCGACCCCAGTGGTGTTTCCCATGAGTGGTGGACCCACAGCATTGATGAATGTGAGGCACCACGTAGCTCCTTCGGGCCGTGCCCGACCAGGCTCCGTGGCAAACCCGGCCACCAGGCTCTCGCTGTTGGGCCCTCCCTCCAGGCCAGTACTCATCAGAAATTATCCTGTCAGCTTCCCCCTCCTCTCCTCCCTGAGAATGTTTGCCCTCGTCCAAGGATAGCTCCTCATTATCCTCATCGGATAAGCCCAAAGAAGGGGAAGAAAAAGTCTCAATCATGTCCCTGTTTACCGGTGTGGTGGGTCTAGCCGGTTGATCAGGGTGATGTTGGTGGAACTCTCTGATGAGCCGGGTATCCAGAACATGTCGAGCCGGGATCCATGACCTCTCTTCAGGCCTGTATCCCTCCCAGGCCACCAAATACTGGGGACCTCTCCCACTGCGACAAGAACGGAGCAGGCGGCGAAACGTATAGGTGAGGTCGCCATCAATGAACCGAGGAGGTGGTGGAGCAGCTGGAAACAGCGAACACTAATGAACCAGCTTAATCTTAGAAACGTGAAGTCGGGTGGATCCGCATGGCACGAGGTAGCCTGAGTCTTACTGCCACTGGGTTGATGACATTCAGAATCTCAAATGCCGCCAACTTCGATTCCACCCATAATGGAACCTTCTGACCCAGCAGATAGGGGGGTGCCTTAGTGCAGCAGCGGTTAGCCGAAATGACGTTATTATTATAAGTTCTGCCATTTCCTTGGCCGACAGGAGTTTGGGCAGAGGTACGAAATTAGCCATTTTACTAAACCAATCAACCAATGTCAGGATGGCAGTGTGTCAGTTGGACGGTGGCAGACCGATAATAAATTCAAGAGAGATGTGTGATCAGGGATGATGGGGAACTGGCAGAGGTTGCAGGAAACCAGCAAGAGCCCAATGAGAAGGCTTGTGATGACTGCAGACTGGACATGCATTGACAAATTCCTGTAGGTCCTCTTCCAGAGTGGACGACCATAATCTCTGCTGCAGAACCTCTCGAGTGCGTTGGATCCCTGGGTGGTAGGAGGGTCGGGAGATGTGGGCCCACAGAAGGACGTCGGACCTCAGGGCCTGGGACACAAACAGCCGATTAGGAGGGCAGGTGCTAGGACTGGGCTGGTCCACTAGGGCAGCCTTTACCCTTTCCTCTACCTCCCAGGTGAGTGTGGCGATCACAGGGGAGGTCGGGATGATGGTGTCAGGTACTCTGGTGAATTCCCCTCCCTCTCCAAATGGACGAGACAGGGCGTCGGCATTGACGTTCCGGGAACCAGGTCGGTAGGAGAGAGAAAAATGTAATCTAGTAAAAAACAGAGCTTGACGGGAGTTTAGTCTTCTGGCCGACTGAATATATTCCAAGTTCGGTCCATATCAGAAAAGGTACCTTGGTCCCCTCGAGCCAGTGACGCCACTCCTCTAACGCCAGCTTAACCGCCAGTAGTTCCCGGTTCCCTACATCGTAGTTCCTCTCTGCCGGAATCAACCGTCTTGAGAAGAAGGCACAGGGGTGAAGTTTCTGATCGTTGACGGATTGCTGGGAAAGGATGGCTTCTTCCACCACATCGATGGTATCCACCTCCACGACAAATTGACCTTCTGAATCCGGTACTTAGAGGATGAGGGCAGAGGTAAACCGAATTTTAAGTTTCTGAGTTAAGGCCGTGAGTGGAGCAGCCACGGTGCTATAGCCGCAGATGAATCTTCGGTAGAAGTTGGCGAACCACAGGAATCATTGCAGCTGTTTGGGAGAGTCCGGAACAGGCCATGAAGTGACAGCTGTCACCTTGGTTGGGTCCATCTGTACACTCCCGTCCCACAATATATCCCAGGAAGGAGACAGAGGAGGTGTGAAATTTGCACTTTTCTGTCTTTATATACCGAGAGTTCTCTAGGAGATGCTGGAGGACAGCCTGAACATGATGTACATGTTCCTTCAGGGTCCTGGAAAAGATTAGAATGTCATCGAGATAAACAAACACGTGTCTGTTCAACATGTCCCAAAGCACGTCGTTCACCAAGGCCTGGAAAACGGATGGTGCATATTTAGTGTCCAGACGTGGTATTGAAAGCAGTCTTCCATTCATCTCCCTCCCGGATCCGGAACGTTTGTAAGGGAATTAGATCTTCGAGTACATTGTAGTGGGAGGTCAAACATGTATGCAAGGTCAGAGGGATTTTCCTTAATGAGAAGTGGACAAAATTTGAATGGTAGTTATTGCCGGTGGAAAAGCACGCCTGTCCGAGTGTTGCTTTCCATGTGACTGAAATAGTTATTTCATTCTTGCATGTTTTGTTTTGCATGACTTCAGTCCATATGTTTCCACATGAGGAAAGGGTAAGCCAGTGAAAATATCCCGATAGAATACTTGATGAGTTAAATAAGAAAATATATTAAAATATTTGTTCATTATTTTAGGTTTAAGTTCCGAAATTGGAGATTAATTTTCCTGAATAAAAACATTTCATGATTTTTTCACACATTACACCCTGGGCCCATATTTTAGACAAGTCAATATAATAAACATTACAACATAATGTATTCAAAGACATATAATATATTAGCCTAATTGTAATAACAGTGGGCCTATTATATCGATTTAGTGATGTTTCTGAAATTAAGTATCACCTTGATCAGCTGTGGGAAATGAGCAAACTGCCTCCTGCCCATGCTCTGCCTGTACAGATCCAGCCTGGAGGTGAGACTGTGGATGACTGCCTTGCACTGGACCAGGGTTATGGCATTTCCTTGCAGTTTTAGTGTGACTTCGTTCATTTTTTCAAAAAAATCTGCAAGGTACATGATGTCGCAGGAGCTGGACATTACCTTTTCCCCGAGATCTGCATCAACCTGCCCCATGGACTCCACGATGCTGTCAAACAGCTCACAAAAACGAGCAAGGCAGTTTCCTTTTGAGAGCCAGCGGACATTTGTGTGGCGAAGAAGACGCTCAAATGTCTCATCATTTTTCTGAGGTGGTTGTCTCATCCAGCTGAATGCTGAAATAAAAGTCCTGGAGGGTGACACACAGCTGCTCCTCTGTATCATCGCCCATTTCTTTAATCCTGTGTGCCTCGGTGTCATTGCTGAGTGGGAGCGATTTCAGCATAAAGTTTAAATTTATTAAATATATGGCTCTCAAGGAAATACATAAAAACAATATTTGGCTTTTATGGCTCTCCCAGCCAAAAAGGTTCCCGACGCCTGTCCTAGGGGATACTACATTCTAGGTTTCAGCCAAATCAGAGATAGTTTAGGTTTTTAGCTACTTAGTTTGAAAGCTAACCAAGATTGTCCAATCATCTTGAAATTCACAGCGTTTATTCATGGTCCTAGGGGAATATTACACGCCGAGTTTCAGCATCCTCACTCTTAGCATTGTGCAGATGTGACCATATATGGGCCAATATATTGCAAATGTCAATTATGCTACTTTAGCTTGATGCTAAGGGTGAGAGACCTGAAACTTTGGAATGGGCATCCATGGTACCACACCTAAACAGTTAAACAGTTTGAAGCAAATCAGAGAAAGTTCTATTTTCGATGTATTTGCCTTGAAAGCTCAAAATCAACAGTCAAAACCTAAACATTGTCCAATCATCTTGAAGTTTTCAGCGTTTATTTATGGTCCTACTAGGATAGTACCCTGCTAGTTTCAATATCCTCATCATTCATCCTCAGCATTGTGGAGCTATGACCCTGTCCACCATCGACACTGACCTCTGTGACCTCCAATCAAATAAGGCCCTGTTTTCAGTTGTGTTGTGAATTTTGATATTAAAATCACAGCAGGTGATCTCTGAGAACTCCTGAATAGAGTATCCTTGGCCTCGCCACGTGGCCCCTGAAAGGAAGTAGCCGTGTGAAGGAATGAGCAGGTTGACGCTCTGGATTCTCTTTGATTGTGTCCATATGAGGTGCCCCAACTAATGTCCAAAGCTAATTTAAAGCTATTTTGGCTGAAATATGGACTGTCCATTTCCAATAACATTAAATGGGAATATTCCCTTACTTTCTGCCCATTAATTTCCAATGGCAAATGTACAGCTTCCCGTGGGGTCTATAAAATACTTTGAGATGTGGAACTAGTGTGGGATAATCTGAGACCCTAAGTAGAATTTCAAATGGAAAAGGAGAGATTGTGTGAAAGAAGAGTCCAAGGGCCACGAAACTTCCCATACTCAACCAGGACATCAGTGAGAGTCTACACACAGAATTAGAGGCCGCCTGGTACTTTTGGGCCTTTGCATGTCTTCCAATTCAGGTGAAATGGAAAATCCTTGGGCACTGCCCTCAAGGTGTACCTGTTTTGATTCAAATCAGAATAAGTGTCATTTTTTAACTTCTTTGCCATATAAAGATCAAAGGCAACAATGACTAAACATTGTCCAATTATCTTGAGTGTTTATTCATGGTCCAAGGGGGAGTTTCAAGCAAATCCGAGCTAGTTTATCTTTAGAGCTACGTAGCTACAGCTAACCAAGATTGTCCAATCATCTTGAAATGTATGTTTATTCATGGTCCTAGGTGGATAGTACACACAGAGTTTCAGCTTCCTCACACTTAGCATTGTGGAGATGACTCTGTAGACCAGGGGTCGGGAACATATGGCTCGCGAGCGATGTATGGCTCTTTCGATGACGTGATATGGCTCACAGACAATTTTGAGCTGACATTTTTTAACATGATTAACAAGTAATAAATAATTATACTGTGTCATTTTAAAGTAGTATTTTCAGTTGTGTTGTGAATTTTGATATCATCTGTAAGGGAAGGTCTTTGTCTTGTACACTTCCAATGTATTTCGGCGAAATTTGTCAATGGGCAGTGGACAAATCCCGACCCACTTCCTTAAGGTATGGTAGCTGTTTCTTAAATCTAACTTGGTGAAAATAGTCGCACCCTGTAGGTAAAGGATAGCGGTTCTTTACTGTAATGTCATTCAGGCCCCGGTAGATGCAGGGCCTATTTGGCTATTTGTGACCCTCTACGTTACACCACCAGAGTTACTCTGAACAGAACAAAAGTCTGTGTTTGTCTCTGTTGGATTTGCTCTTTTCTCTATAATTGTCTCATTTTCAAGGACTTTCTGAGACAACCTGATTCATATAATTCCTGCTATGGAGAGTGTGTATTTGTCCTTAACTATATCACAGGAGCTGTTGACTTTGTCTTTACCTTTATTGGCCCTGTTACTGTCATCATAGTTCTGTATATGAGAGTGTTTGTGGTGGCTGTGTCTCAGGCTCGAGCCATGCGCTCTCATATTGCAGCTGTTACACTCCAGCGTTCAGTTGGTGGAACTGCTAAGAAATCTGAGATGAAAGCAGCCAGGACTCTCGGTATTGTTGTAGTTGTGTTTATAATGTGTTTCGTTCCATATTTCTCTCCATCCCTGAAAGGTGAGGATATTGAAGAGAGCAGTTCATCCTCACTTGTTGTGTCCTTAATCTGGCTGCTGTATATTAACTCTTGTCTAAACCCAGTGATCTATGCCTTCTTTTACCCCTGGTTTAGAAAATCTATCAAACTCATTGTTACCTTTAAGATACTTCGGCCTGACTCTTGTGATACTAAAATACTGTAGAGACAGACTGGAGAAACAGCGTTGTTCTTATATGTTTATATTGTCTAACCTTCATGAATCATGTTCACTATCAGACAATCATTGTGTTCATTGTCATGACTTCATCTGAAAGTATAATCCAACATGCTTCTGTCATTACCTCTGCCAAGGAAGTTATGATTTGACTTGAGTCGGTTTGTCACAGGGCTGTTACACAAATAATTTTTTCACTTTTGTTGTATTTGTGTCAGGGCTTTTGTGCTGCATTCATGTAATGTCTGTATAATCTGAAACATTAGTTCTATAACCGGAAGGCGTAGGGAGGCAACCCTCCCGTCCACCGGGGTGAACACCAACGTAGCGGCGCTCAGCAGGGGACTTGTGAGTATCCCCACACCCGCCCGACGCCTCACACCTTGGGCACAACAAATACCTAATACGTATGTGAGTAGAAATTGCTAAATTCATAAGAGATGGAGACTAAATAACGGAAATCCCAAAACGTATAACTTCAACAAGACAGTCAGATATCAATGCAAGAGGAGGAATTGCATTTCTTTATTTTACATACATACTTACTTACTTACTAAGAACATTAAAGAAACAATTCCTTCTAGATTAAAGAAATAAATTCTTCACAGGAGGGAAATATTACAATGAGTTAATATTCATTTAAGTTTGTTTCCAAAGAGATTGTTTTAATGTAATAACATGCTGGAACAATGCACACAATATGTCATTATATGTTATATGATTTTCAGGACCCTGATCACAGTCTCTAAGTTACACTCGTTCACACCTGGAGGCCTGGTCAGTGTGCTGGGTCCTCCTGGTGCAAACAGGAAGCATGAAAACAGAAAGAGGAATATTAATGAGGACAACGAGAATAAAGTCACTGCAAACAAACATCTGTCACTTTTAAAAAGTTACTCTGTTCTTAAAGGAGAACAATGTCAAAATAACTGCCATAACAATGGTATATTTTTATTTTTATTATTATTTATTTTATTAATTTCCACTTTACATAATACCATTGTTGTGATTGTAAAACAAAAATGTAATTATTTTATTTATTCTAAAAATAAACAAAATTCCATAGTCTGGGATTAGTCAATGAAAGTTTTTATTTAAACTTAAGTAAGTAAATTTTATTTTATTTATTTTTTATTTTTTGTGCAGATAAAAAAGAAAAGAAAAATGTTTTAAATGTATTACCTTAGAGGACAAAGGTAAAGGTCCTCTTCCTACTCTTTAAATGCCAGTTTGTTTACATGATATCATGGTGGGGGAACTAAAAACGTGTGTTTCTGATGCGTCTCCAGCAGTTAGCAGTTACCAGCACGTTGATCCATTGAGAGTCCGAGTAGATGAACAGAGCTTTCCTGTCCGACCGCAGCACCATCACGTTCTCCCCCCGCAGCCTCCGCATCTGTCTCTCTCCGTCTGCAACAAAGATCTGAACAGAGACACAGAAATACGTTTATATGAAGATGTATGTTTTTAATTGTTAACCAGCCTCGTGAAGCACCTCATAGAAGATTCCTCTACGTCACTAACAGCGAAGGGGAAGTGATTTCAAAGGAATATTTCACGCCTAAAGCAGCATTTATATATCAATAAATCCTAAAACCTCAATATTCAAACTAAGTACTTGATATACAAATTATACACCATCTGTTTAAAGATCTGTGTGTGTGTGTGTGTGTGTGTGTGTGTCTGTGTGTGTGTGTGTGTGTGTCTGTGTGTGACTGACTGTCTGTCAACATTAATATGTAAGGTACAAATACAGATACACACACACACACACACATATATATATATATATATATATATATATATATATATATATATATATATATATATATATATATTATAGATAATTCTTGATTATAAAACGTCTTTTTTGCAGATTGTTACTGAACTCTTGACCGAGACTCAACGCTTTGTGCCAAGACAATGTTGATGAGGAACCTTTCGAAGTCCCAGCTCCACTCAGCAGTCGGTGGAAGAACCAAACAAGAGGGATGCTGTTGTGCTGTAGAGAAGCAGATCCAATCACTGAACTGACATTGTGTTTTGTTAGTGACTCTAATAAAGTGCTGATACTTGAACGAAGTGTAGTTGTCAGATGGAAACGTAGCACAGATCCTTTGAATGGCACATGATGGCATTCTGTGGTTCTTACCAAATCCTGGGTGATCTGTTATGCAGGTTATGTTTGCACCATGTCCCTCATATTCATTGAATTCCTCCATGACATCCTTTTCTTGGCAGCAGCTCTTCAATTGCTTCCATAATTGTACAGTTTTCACACGTACACCTAAATGTACAAAAGAAGAGTGGTAAGGACATGTACACAATATGCAATATCCAGAGAAAAGGCCAATATTAACGTCATCTTAATTTCATACTATTTATATGCCTGTGTTTGACGACAGGCTCGTAAGCCTGTTATGGTCGTACGGAGGTCGGATCTACCTAGTAGCAACTTTTTACCCGTTTCACGTAATTCTCGTAAAGGTACGACATCATAACTTCCATGAACATCTGGTAAGTGTTCCCGCTACTATAGGCAGCCGTAAGACAGTCAGTATACAGACTATACTTTATAAAGCAGCGCTGTCCTCCAGTCTGTTTGTTAGCTAATAGCTAATGCTTTATATACAGCTCGTAATATATGACGTTTGACATCAGACACAATGATAGAACCTCAACCGCAGAAACTTCAAGAAAGAATAAGTTATTAAACTTACAGACGTCGATGTGTCGAAGTTGAGAAATAATTGAATATTTAGCGATCGAGCAATCTGCGGACAACTAGTCGGGTTCATAACAATTCAAGGAAACCAAGCTATCGACTCGATATAGGATAGCTTGTGATCTATTTACGATCGAGGATGATGTTACGTTTTGTTATGATGTATTTACTATTTATTGGGAAGTTCTATGAATTATAGTCAAATGTATATACCTGTCTGTGTTCTGTTGCTGCAGCGGATCTCCGCCAAATCCAGGATCACCATCACCATCATCCGCATGTTCTCTCCCGTCTGTGTCTCCATCTTGAATACTGTGTCTCGAGCTGCTCTGTTTCCACCACGTTAAACTCGCCCGCATGATCTAAATCCACGACACCGGCATCCTCTTCAATAAACGCCTCTTCTTGAAGGTGCAACGAGTCTATTGACGACTCACTGTCACTCGATTCTGTCGAAAGATCCCAGCCAGAGTCCGACATCGCCACGTCTGCCGTGCTGTCTGTGTATTCAACTGGTGGACTGTGTTCTACTTGTGACGTCAGAACACGGCGTCGGCTGTTTCCGGTAGCGGCGATGTCAACATCGGTGGTCGACATACTAAATTGTGATTTATTAAATACTGCGAGCATAGTGTCATAGAGAAATATACAACGTGCAAAAGTTTCTGAAGCAGCATTTCACATTAAGTAGGCTTACTCACTGTTTAGTTTGCTCCTGAAACTTGGCATCTTTTAGCGTCACAAGTGCATCAATATCAGCCATCAAATCCTGAGTAACAGCCAATTTCAGGATGTAGTGAATGTGTGTGAGCCTGGAGTGCAGCTTTGTTTTATTGATGCTCATTACAGAGAAAAGTTGTTCACAAAGATAGGTAGTCCCGAACATGCACAAAACCTTTGCAGCGAGGGCTGTCAATGTGGGGTGCCTTGGCAAGAGATGCTGATAAAAGGTGTCTAAGCCCGCCGAGGCAAATGTGTCTTTCAAATCTGAATTACACTGCAAGTTGATTACTTCAAGTTGAATGTCGACAGATCAGAAGCCTTGACCGTGAATGACTTTGATGCTAATGCTATTTCGCGAGCAATAAGGTAGCTTTCACTGCTGCATCGCCGATATCTTGGATACAGGTAACAACAGACTGCTGTTTCTTCAGACCCGCTAACAATTCATTTATCTCGCAAGCTGTTGTATTTTTCTGCCATGATGAGTCTCATAGTGACGCCAAATATTATATTTTTTGAGCACTGAAACCTGCTGTGAACACACCGAGCACACAACTTTCCCACTCACCTCTGTGAATAAATAGGAAACGGTCCATTTTACTTCGAAAACTCTTCACTCCGTGTCCATTTTTCTCCTTTTTTTGACAAAGACATTTTGAGTAATGACGGTGCCACAGAGTGTAATGTTGACAGAACCTGCCAGTTCCAGAAGTTCTTTCACCGGCAGCTCCAGCAGGAACAGTTTGCTTGCTTGGCAGTGTTGTGTGTGACCCCCAGTGGACATATTTGAAATAGCAGTTACTTGTATTGAGAATTTAAAGTTAATGTCTTCGCTGACACTTTGCAAAATCATCCCGCAAGC
Source organism: Cottoperca gobio (assembly GCF_900634415.1). NCBI lineage: Eukaryota > Metazoa > Chordata > Actinopteri > Perciformes > Bovichtidae > Cottoperca > Cottoperca gobio. Next base: position 1,381,611 of record NC_041375.1, on the reverse strand, counting down.
CGGATTGGACCCTCTGGCGGGCCGGTTTACGTCAACCAACGCGATGTGGCCACAGCAGCCCATACCTGTCAACATTGGAATTTCAAAATATGGGACATTTTCTGGCGGACTCCATCCATACCTTTACAGCTCTCAGCCACCAGCCCCCATATAATGTAAATGTAAACACATAAGGGACGGGTATATACATTCAGGAAATACTTGTTTATTTAAAGTATGTATTACTTGTACATACATGTTTATAAGATTTATGTATTTTATTTATTAGTTATCATCAATTTATTTGATGATTGATGAGTTGTGTGGCTTTTGTTTCCCCGACAAGGACTTACTTGCGATGGCAGAGTCGGGAAACTTGTCCGCTACACTGCCACTGAAATCCATGCAGAAGTTGGAAGGCTACATTATTTATGGAGCAAAACATCGACATCTTTCCCTCAGCTTTGGTCACTTGGTTTGCCTCTCAAACAGTTCTTGTCACAAATGAAGTCATTGACAGTGTATGTGTTTGTGCCTCTTGGGCGTGCTTGTGCTTGAACGCTTATTCCGCCGAGTGCAATACAAAAAGTATGAGTTTGCCCGGCTCTGCTTTTTATTAAATAAGGGAAGGTCTCCTCCCATTTGGCAGGTACTTGCATAAAGTTTTGACTTGTTTGGCAGGTACAACTGCGTCTCACGTTCACTGTGACTCTCATCCATATGTTTTCGTCTTCTTCTGTGTTATTGTTCCTGTTTTCTTCTTCTGTGTTATTGTTTCTGTTTTCTATTTCTGTGTTATTGTTCTTCTTCTGTGTGTTTACTGGCGGAAAACGTTTTTCAGCTAAAGGCCACTTTACCACTGTACACATTTTTAAATTAGGCCTATTTTTATTTTTGAAAGGTTAAAAATACGGGATAATTACGGGAAAAAACAGGAGGGTTGACAGGTATGCAGTAGACTCGTCAACATGATGGGGATGAGAAAAGGTTACTTGGCCAAGTGAATGGTAAATTTACATTCATAAACCCCCGGATGTAACTGTTGATGCTCTGTTCTGTGCGATTCCTGCAGCAAAGAATTTGCCTGAGATATCACCTCATCGCAAATAATTTAGCAGCTAACTTGGAGCTAGCTAGCACCGCCAACATGAAAATGTATTGTTTCACCTACCGGTTCTGATCGACAGATGTGAAGTTGTAGGGTTTGGACATTGTCGGCGCTTTTGACCTTGGTCCCATGTGGATTAGAGCGATCTTCTCGACCTCACTCTCTCTTAGCCTGTTGTTGGGAAATGACACAAGAAGAGACACCAAAGAACCCGCTGGGACAGGTGATTCAGGGTCTTGCTGCTATGCAGGATAGCACCGGCACTTCGCAGCAGCGACAGAGCCGGGCTCTGCTTCACATTGCGGCGTGCTCCGTTAAAACGGACCAGGGACCTCTCTGAACCGGCCACCGCTGATTGACCTGCAAAAGATGACTGCCAAAGATGTGTGGCCGAAGGAGGAGTGGGCGATGCGACTGATTCCTCTTCTCTCCGTAGGAGCCGGAAGGACACCGGCGCCGGCTCAGGGGCATGCCCTTTAAGGACGATGGCTGCCTTTTCTTCTTTGTGCAACAGCATCTTGACGTAGCAAGGTGCTGTCTCCAGCCAGGAGCAGTTTAGCGCCAGCCTGCCGTCCTCCACGACAAACTGGGTCCAGAGCCAACGCCCCACCAGTCTCGAAACTGTGGTCGTCCTCGCAGAGGAGCATCTCTCCCTTCCCCGGCGGAGCATGAAGGAGGAAGCCCGGCCTCCAACTATTCCAGTGGGCCAGCCCGTCCAAGCCTCGAGAAGGAGGTTCCCGTCAGCGGTGAACGCTACTACCCCTACACTATCCAGCCCTGTTCCCACTTTCACCAAGTAAGTTCGTTCACGAGATCCACGGGATTTTCTCCCTTTGAGCTGTTGTTTGCCAAGAAGCCTCGGGGTGTTTTGGACCTGGTTAAAGAAAACTGGGAGGAAGGTCCGAGCGCAAGGAAGAATGAAGTTCAGTACGTCCTGGACCTAAGAGCAAAGCACCTAAGGCAGTTGTCACGGGAGAATTTGCTCCACGCTCAGGAACGTCAACAGCGCCTGTATAACAGAGGGTTGCGATTGAGGCAATTTACACAAGAGATAATGTGCTTGTATTTCTCCCGTCCACTAACTCCAAATTATTCGCCAACTGGCAAGTGCCCTCGGACAGGGGGGGGGAACAACTCATATTTACCACCTCAATCTCCTAAAAGCGTGGAGAGAGGTGGCCTCTTCCTCTCTGGCTACTACGGTGATGGAGAAAGTTGAGTTGGCTGACAAATCAGCCCCGATCCCTTGTGTCAGCCATCTTTCACAGAGTCAGAAGGCAGACTTTGACTCATAGCAAAGGCTTGTTGTCGATGTGTTCTCCCCCCTGCCCGGGTGCACAACTCTTGCATATCACCACATAGAGACAACCCCAGGCGTGACGGTGCGGTCACGGCCCTATCGGCTGCCTGAACACAAGAGCAAAATTGTTAAGGAGGAGCTTCAGGCCATGCTGGAGATAGGGGTAATAGAAAAGTCCAACAGCAACTGGTGCTGCCCCGTCGTGCTGGTGAGCAAACCCAATGGGTCAGTGTAGTTCTGTTGTGGACTATCGCAGGGTGAATGAGGTGTCCAAATTTGATGCCTACCCGATTCCCCGGGTCAACAAACTCCTGGATCGGCTGGGCACGGCTATTTTTTACACAACACTAGATTTAATCAAGGGCAACTGGCAGATTCCCCTGTCTCCAGAGTCCAAGGAAAAAACAGCCCTTTCCAGTCCGTACAGATTGTACCAATCTGTGACGCTATCATTCGGGTTATTTGGAGCCCCAATCACCTTCCAGCGGCTCATGGACCAGGTGCTGCGGCCCCACTCTGCATACGCTGCTGCCTACCGAGATGATGTCATCATCCACAGCGAGACGTGGGGGCAGAATTTGCAGCAGTTGGGGCCAGTGCTAGAGTCCCAAAGGAGAGCGTGGCTCACGGCTAACCCGAAGAAGAGTGTCGTTGGGCGGAGGGAGGTACGTTATCTGGGGTACCATTTAGGTGGCGGGCAGGTGCAGCGCCTTGCGTCATTATCTTCTGCGACGTGCCTTCACCCTCTGGTGGGACCATGCCCCGCTTCAGTGGCTCCACTGTATGAAGGATGCCAACGTCCAGATGAGTCAGGCGAAGAGTGGGAATATCTCAGCTTGGGATCAGACAGCTGGACAGAATCAAGTAATCAGACACAATGCTGCTGGTAACCTGGTTCTGGTCTCTTGCAGTAGACTGGGCCCTGGAGGGTTGATGAGAGCGGGTTACGGCCATACCACCCTGAACATGCCCGGCCTCGGCCAATCTTGGAAGATCAGCAGAGTGCTGAGAAGTATTTGTTTCGCCATAATTAATGTAGACTTATAATTTGAAGGCTTCTACAGAGTTCTGGCCCGGTGTACATTGACGTGACATTTCATACACGCACAAATTACGGGATCAAGTTCTTTATAAATTAACTGTATATTGAACTAATAACTACAGCACTAAACTATTAAAAAGTAAGATAAATGTTTATTAAATGATGAATGACATGAACATTTATTGTTTCATCTACAGGTTCTGATTGACAGATGTGAAGTTGTAGCAGGTTGAGTTAGGACCTTGGCATTTGGACCTTGGTCTTGTGTTAGAATGATCTACTCCACCTTTCTCTCCCTCTTCGCTCTCTCTCTTAGCCTGTTGTTGGGACATCTCACCCACTCTGTGGCTGCGGTTTAGGTCGTTGTGGAAGGTTCCTGAAGACCCAAAGGCAGACGAGGAAAAGCTGTAAGAAGAAGAAGCACAAGAAGGGGCAGCAACAGAAGAGCGCGATCTGTGGCTTGGTTGTAGTCTTATAGACTTCTGTCCAGGGATCCAGTACCACTAGTATGAAGAGCTCCATTTTGTAAAGCTTTCTGATTTGATTATGTTGTCCTTTTCATAGACTTAGAGTTGATATTTCTTACTTAGGATGTTTAATCCTGAAAAACTCTTGATATCAACACTGAATAAAACCTGATTGATTGAATTCAAATTAATTAAACAATTACACAACAAAATAGATGCCAACCTGTGTTCCTATGACAAACTAATATACCTATATAAATATGGATATACTGTACATGTCTATATATGCATGTGTATACCTTTATACATAGCAAATCAGTGAAATAGCATGAAAATAATGCAGGACAGTACGGATATGTTTCGTCACGGTGTGAGCAACAGGAGAAAGGGGAAGGAAGAGAGGTGACACCTCCACAAACCCTCATTTCCTGTATCAAACTCAACATGTTAAAGCAAAACTTCCTATTATTAAAACATGTTAGCTCAGCGTGAAAGGTCAAATAAAATTAATTGTATTCTGCATTCAAATATTTATTTGTTTCAACTTGTGTATGTCTTTGTGTGTTTTTTCCTTATCTATGATTACATTACAGGTCATGATCAGGAATGTGTGATGCTCGTAAAACACGGAGGATGGGGTTGTAAATGTTTTGTAGTTTAATATTCTTCATTCAGTTCCTGTTGGTCTGTCGTATTATATCATAATATTATGTAATAATTTAGGGTTGGAGTCACCAATCTTTCCTACACTGTTATTGAGTCACTGAAGTAAAGTCAAAAGGTGTAATGGCTGAAGAAGCAACGTATATGTTTATATTTTCAAACCTTCATGAACCACGTTCACTATCAGAATCATGATGCCGTGGGGTCAACACCTCGAGGGTCACATTGTTTTCAGACACGGCCGACACACGGCTGACATTGTCTTAGTAACTACAGAAAACAAAGTACAGAGGAGGGACTTCAGTCTTTGCTGGAGAAGAACATAGCAGTAGTGTGGCATGAGAGATGAGAAGAGATAAATCAGCTGTATAACAGAGAGCTTTGCCAGAACTCAGCAGCTTCTCACCACCTCCCTCTGCAGATGGAGACTTCAGAAGGAGCTGAACTCTGCTTTCCACAACTCAACAATTCCTGCAGGAAACCCATGCCAGCTCAGTTACATACCATGCTCACTTACACCCTGGTGTCCTTCATCTCTCTGCTCACTGCAGCTCTCAACCTGCTGGTCATCATCTCTATCTCCCACTTCAGGCAGAGACATACTTTCAGCCTAAGATTATATATTTTCATATTAGATGTTTAAAATAATTAGGCCAACATGTCTTCTTTTACATATGAATGTTTTAGTTAATATTAATTATCTTTTGAAATATTAAGTATTCAAATATGATGTTGTGTGACATAACATTTTGAATAATTTCATGACAATAAGAATGTCCTTTGTTCTACTGCTGTTACTAACAAGCTACTATTGATGATAACCTCATACGTGATGATATTCTTCCTCTCCAGGCAGCTCCACACCCCCACCAACCTCCTCATCCTCTCCCTGGCTGTCTCAGACTTCTTCGTGGGCCTCCTGCTGATGCCTTTTGAAATCTTTTTAACAGATGCTTGCTGGTTCCTGGGTGACCTAATGTGTGCTCTGTATTATGTTGTAAATATTATCATTATCTCTTCTTCAGTTGGAAACATGGTGCTCATATCAATTGATCGTTATTTGGCTATTTGTGACCCTCTAAGTTACACCACCAGAGTTACTCTGGACAGAACAAAAGTCTGTGTTTGTCTGTGTTGGATTTGTTCTTTTCTCTTAAATGTCTCCTTTACAAGGACTTTCTGAGACAACCTGATTCATATAATTCCTGCTATGGAGAGTGTGTATTGTCCTGAACTATATCACAGGAGCTGTTGACATTGTTTTACCTTTATTGGCCCCGTTACTGTCATCATAGTTCTGTATATGAGAGTGTTTGTGGTGGCTGTGTCTCAGGCTCGAGCCATGCGCTCTCATATTGCAGCTGTTACACTCCAGCGTTCAGTTGGTGGAACTGCTAAGAAATCTGAGATGAAAGCAGCCAGGACTCTAGGTATTGTTGTAGTTGTGTTTATAATGTGTTTCGTTCCATATTTCTCTCCATCACTGAAAGGTGAGGATATTGAAGAGAGCAGTTCATCCTCACTTGTTTCAGTCTGGCTGCTGTATTTTAACTCTTGTCTAAACCCAGTGATCTATGCCTTCTTTTACCCCTGGTTTAGAAAATCTATCATACTCATTGTTACCTTTAAGATACTTCGGCCTGACTCTTGTGATACTAAAATACTGTAGAGACAGACTGGAGAAACGGCGTTGTTCTTATATGTTTATATTTTCAAACCTTCATGAATCATGTTCACTATCAGACAATCATTGTGTTCATTTTCATGACTTCATCTGAAAGTATAATCCAACATGCTTCTGTCATTACCTCTGCCAAGGAAGTTATGATTTGACTTGAGTCGGTTTGTCACAGGGCTGTTACACAAATATTTTTTTCACTTTTGTTGTATTTGTGTCAGGGCTTTTGTGCTGCATTCATGTAATGTCTGTATAATCTGAAACATTAGTTCTATAACCGGAAGGCGTAGGGAGGCAACCCTCTCGTCCACCGGGGTGAACACCAACGTAGCGGCGCTCAGCAGGGGACTTGTGAGTATCCCCACACCCGCCCGACGCCTCACACCTTGGGCACAACAAATACCTAATACGTATGTGAGTAGAAATTGCTAAATTCATAAGAGATGGAGACTAAATAACGGAAATCCCAAAACGTATAACTTCAATAAGACAGTCAGATATCAATGCAAGAGGAGGAATTGCATTTCTTTATTTTACATACATACTTACTTACTTACTAAGAACATTAAAGAAACAATTCCTTCTAGATTAAAGAAATAAATTCTTCACAGGAGGAAAATATTACAATGAGTTAATATTCATTTAAGTTTGTTTCCAAAGAGATTGTTTTAATGTAATAACATGCTGGAACAATGCACACAATATGTCATTATATGTTATATGATTTTCAGGACCCTGATCACAGTCTCTAAGTTACACTCGTTCACACCTGGAGGCCTGGTCAGTGTGCTGGGTCCTCCTGGTGCAAACAGGAAGCATGAAAACAGAAAGAGGAGGACAAAGAGAATAAAGTCACTGCAAACAAACATCTGTCACTTTTAAAAAGTTACTCTGTTCTTAAAGGAGAACAATGTCAAAATAACTGCCATAACAATGGTATATTTTTATTTTTATTATTATTTATTTTATTAATTTCCACTTTACATAATACCATTGTTGTGATTTAAAACAAAAATGTAATTATTTTATTTATTCTAAAAATAAACAAAATTCCATAGTCTGGGATTAGTCAATGAAAGTTTTTATTTAAACTTAAGTAAGTAAATTTTATTTTATTTATTTTTTATTTTTTGTGCAGATAAAAAAGAAAAGAAAAATGTTTTAAATGTATTACCTTAGAGGACAAAGGTAAAGGTCCTCTTCCTACTCTTTAAATGCCAGTTTGTTTACATGATATCATGGTGGGGGAACTAAAAACGTGTGTTTCTGATGCGTCTCCAGCAGTTAGCAGTTACCAGCACGTTGATCCATTGAGAGTCCGAGTAGATGAACAGAGCTTTCCTGTCCGACCGCAGCACCATCACGTTCTCCCCCCGCAGCCTCCGCATCTGTCTCTCTCCGTCTGCAACAAAGATCTGAACAGAGACACAGAAATACGTTTATATGAAGATGTATGTTTTTAATTGTTAACCAGCCTCGTGAAGCACCTCATAGAAGATTCCTCTACGTCACTAACAGCGAAGGGGAAGTGAGTTCAAAGGAATATTTCACGCCTAAAGCAGCATTTATATATCAATAAATCCTAAAACCTCAATATTCAAACTAAGTAATTGATATACAAATTATACACCATCTGTTTAAAGATCTGTGTGTGTGTGTGTGTGTGTGTGTGTGTGTGTGTGTGTGTGTGTGTGTGTGTGTGTGTGTGTGTGTGTGTGTGTCTGTGTGTGTGTGTGTGTGTGTGTCTGTGTGTGTGTGTGTGTGTCTGTCACTGTATGACTGTATGTCTGTCACTGTATGACTCACCGTCTGGACTCTGTTCAACAGTCGTTCTGGGGTTTGAACCCGTGAACAGTTGCATTTGGCTGAACGCCCCCGGTGTCCTGCGTCCCCCTGCAGGCCCGGCAGGACGAACACTGCAACACAAAGTATCATCTTGTGTATAAACAGCATCAATGTGACGACATGTTCAGCTCATATTTACTATATTTCTCATTTTAACAGAATGTATTGTTCTCGCTCACGAATGGATTCCAATTTCATCTTTTTCATTCATTTAAAAAGGTATAATACGTATTATTTACGCATTAAAATGTCTAAAAACGAGTAGACCTGTTATATATTTTGTACTAAAATGATCCAAAATGTTTTTTTAACAACTTTCAGACACAGAGAACTCCATAATCTTAATAAAGGGAACGATACGTCTCTTTACAGGCGACTGATCATGTGTCAGTGTTGTTGTCGTCTCCAAGAAATAAATCATGAATTGTTTTTTTTAATCCACTTTTAAACCACTTTTTAACTTTTTAGATCCTGGTCGTATACTATAAATAAAATACACAAAGCTGATTTTCCTGTATTTTTACTGCTACGTTTCCAGCTACAGAGATGCAGATCCAGAGTCACATTTGTCACATAACCTCGCTGCTGTCACGCACCTTGTCCTGGTGTTCCAGGCTCTCCAGTCAGACCTAGCACTCCTGCAGAACCAGGATGACCCAGCTTTCCTGAAAGTCCACGAGAACCCTTCAACCCCTGCGCACAATGATTTATTGACAGAACAATTTGCTGGTTAGTAGGGATGAGTTGAAACTTAAACTTTCATTTTGAATGTTTGAATTGTGCTGACCGATCAAAAATGCTGCAAAAGGTTGTGTTTGTGAAAATGTTCAAATAATAAGAAGCACCTCTATTTAACAACTCTTCAGCATAACGTCATTTACCAAGTCTTGAAATTATAATCATAAACGTCAGTAATGCTGAGTTATAGACGACACACTGAACCACAAACAGCTGCTTCTATAAGTAAATACAAATATCTGTTGGTATGCATCCACCCACCGAGGCTCCTCTGCCTCCAGGGTCTCCTCGGGGTCCGGGGTCCCCCCTCGGCCCTGCATCCCCCCACTGGACCGAGTCGCCCTGCAACAGCACAGAACATCATGTCTTCACATTCATAATGTGCTCAACGCACTTTTATTTTGAAGTAAATGTTTCTAATGTGAGCTGGTCCTCTACCTTCTCTCCTGACACTGCAGCGACGCCAGGCTCTCCCTGAACACACACACACACACACACACACACACACACACACACACACACACACACACACACACACACACACACACACACACACACACACACACACACACACACACACACACACACAGTTTTATTTATTCTAATAATTACCGTCACGTGAAAGAAAGGTTTTTCCCTCACCTTCTCTCCACCGGCTCCTCTGTTTGCTCTCACACCTTTATCGCCCTGATGGAGAGAAATAATTTTAAATAAATTGAAATATATATTATATTATATATATATTATATATATTATAATATATATATTATATTTATAATATATATATAATATATAATATATAATATATATAATATATATAATATATATATATATATAGTATATATATATATATATATATATATATAGTATATAAATATAGTATATATATATATATTATATATATAGTTATATAGCACAGCAACAAGGACATTTAAAGCGCTCTACATAAAACATTAAAAGCATTAAGATAAAGTGCAAAAGAAAAAGAAAAATGTATTATTGATAATAATAATAATAATAATAATAATAATAATAATAATAATAATAATACAATTAAAAACAGAAATTTAAAAGCCAAGATAATGTAAATAAAAACAAGTTAAAATAGAATAAATCAAGTATAAAATAAAATTATAAAAGTTACAGAGCAGCGTAATTAATGGATAATTATTTTAATTAATAAAAAGAACAGAAAAGAAGACATGCAGCGTCACTCACCCTGAATCCTTTACCTCCCTTACTGCCCTGTAAACACACGAGTGTTATTAGTTCGATCATTTTCACTCTACCATCAG
>NC_041375.1:1333996-1361496 GCF_900634415.1 Cottoperca gobio | reverse complement strand
GTGTCGGCGGTTTGGCTCCCGTCTTGCTCCGACCTCCCATCTGCGGGAAGCGGCTCGTCCATCAGAGCTGTTGCTGCAAACAGAAAGATGACGTCGTTTACAAACGGAAAAGGAAAAGTTTGACATTCATAGAAATATTTATTTGTGGAGAGTTAAAGAAACAAAACCGATTGAAAGTCTATAAATAAATAAATAAATAATAATATATATATATATGACCCTCTGTCGATGAAGCTACAGCGAGGCTTTTTGTACCGATTAAATAAATGAGATATAACGTGTTAATAAGTGATCTTAAATCTACAGTTAGTTTCAGAAAATATCCTGACAGCAGTGTATCAGAGATATTGTCAACAAAAAATAATTGTTTTATATTTATCCGTCTCATGCACTAGTCAGGAAATAAAAATCTTTTTTTAAATAATGTTACTAAGTAGCTTTAAGAGGTGCATTTCTGCAGTAATGTTGCATAATCTTGTCCCATACAAGTCCCTCTTTTTCATATACGTTTCACTTTGTCTTCCATCTCCTCTTTGCTGAGACCAACACGTCATTGAGCCTTTACTCCTTTGTTAACCTGCAGAGGACTAAGTAGGCCGGAGTTGTGACCTCTGGGCAGATCACTGCTAACAGTTTCCCCCTATTTGCAGCCTTTATGCTAAGCTAACTGGCTACTGGTTGTAGCTTCAGTGAAAGTAGATTTGCACACAAAGTATGTGATAAACAGATTTCAAAATTGATTTACGCAGTTTATAACCCCAGTGGCACAGAATTTGTTGGCATTTTTCTGTATATAATGACTCTCGCTCAGTTAGTTGTCACACACCTAGAGTCTCTCCTGAGGTCTTATCCTCCTCCAGTTCAGAGGTCATCATCTCCATTTCATCGAGACTCTTCAACTCATCGCCACCGCGTCCTTTACGCTGGAGGAGAATTGTTCAGACGTCAAATACAAGAATTTCACCTTTATGTTTGCTTTGTTATGCATGTTTGTGCTGCAGCCCTCCAATCACCTGCTGTTCATAGCTTTTTAGTGCCTTTTTGACATTGGAGATCTTCGGGGAGCGAATTGGCAATGTCTTGATTTCATTAGGAGTAAGAGCGCTGAGGTCTCCGACAGTTTTGATGTTTCTGGCTCGAACAAGCTGCCCAAAACCACGAGACCTATGAGGAGAAACAACAGCAGCAACAAATAGATGCACCTGATGAGACCGGAATAAAAGAAAGAAATAAAGAAAACAGTCTCTGTACTCACCACATGTTGGAGGATATCTGCGGCAGCACTGCTTCTACAGGAGTGGAGCAGCCGACCAGGGTGGGGTAGATGCAGTCTTTGGAGACCGGCCGCGGCTCTTTACTCATTTCAGAAATCTTGGGGGGAAAGAGTTGCATCTGCCATTAGGACTAATAAGCTCCAACCGTGAACCAGAAGCTGCAGCGAACAATATTTCTATGTGAAAACTGAGAAGCGTGTGTATTGAAGCGTTTCTTGCAACGATGCACCCACAGAGAGAATCCTCACCCAGCTCTGCATTTACATGCAGCTTAAAACACCCACTCACCATTTTGGGTTTACGGCACATTTAAAGGGAAAGTTGATGGATTTTACTCATAAAGTCCGTGAATGTTTCACGTGTGTGCATACCAGGCATTTCTTGGAGCTCTTGTATCCTGGGCTGTGCAGGTTTCTGGGGCTCAGGATCAGCAGGCCCTTTGTTGGAGTAGTGACGTACTACAATAAAAAAAAAGGAGCAGAAGGATCAAATTTAGATTCACGTGGATCAGAAATATTTCATTAAGAACAAGGCGAGCCTCATCCGTACCTTCGGCTGTGGGATACAGCTCGCTTTGGATCTTTTGGGGGAGCTGGTTCTGATGGCAGGGCTGCGACGATCGATGTCGTCTGCCAACTCCTGATGTTGGATTGGATTAGCAAAAGACACGCGCCTCGACTGCCAAGTTGAAGAAGAAAATAAAGTTACTTTTACCCACATTACAAACTAATGTTACCAGTGCGGTTCAGTCACTTACTTTGACGAGCGGTGAGGGAGTCTCGTCCTCCAGCGGTCTCTTCATGCCCTTCTTAAGAATACTGGTGGATGGGGAGGCTGAAGGAGACCAGGTTCCTTTGGTCTTGCCACTGCTGGGGCTTTGGCCGACATCTTCCCCCATTAGAGCCTCCAGGTCTTTTTGCTTCGCCGGAGAAACATCAGCCAGAGCTGCATCCAAGTTCACAACTACATCGTTGTCGGCCTGAGTTTCCTCTTCGTCCTGACGCTCCACAATCTGGGTTGTGTCGTCTTTATCGCCCTCCTGTAGAGGTTGGATGTCATCTTCTGCACTGGCCTCTGTGTGCTGGTTCGTTGATTCGCCTTCTTTGTTGGAGGCGGACTGTTCCTCCTCCTCTGACAAATCATCTACGACATTTGAACAGTCCGGGTTTTGTCCGAAGTAGGTACTGCGACTGTCTTCAGCCGTGTCTTCAGCCGTGTCTTCAGCCGTGTCTTCAGCCGTGTCTTCAGCCGTGTCCTCCACTGGAACAACCGGATGTTCTCGGTGGTTTGAATCTGAAACACCTTCTTGGTTTTCTGTAACATCGTCACCAGACTCAGACGCTTCTTCAACTTTGACCTCTGAAGACTCGGAGACCTGCAGTTTTTCTGTTGAATCCTCCGGGGGCGCCAGTGTATCCTCAACAGATGACAGGTCACAGGGCGAGTCCTCCCGAGTCTGTTCAGTACTGATCACAACTGATTCAGGCAATTCAGCAGATGTTAAGTCCCCAGCGTCACCTTCCTGTGAAGAGGTATTCTCAGTATTTAGCGTTTGCTCCTCGCGAGGTGACACACCGAGTGAGTCGCTCTCCTTTGTGTCGTCCGTTCTCTCTACAACAGTTTCAACCTCCATTGGTGATTCTGTGTTACTTTGCTCGTCCGTGTTATGTGTAACCTGGAGTGTTTCAGAATCCTGCAAATCTTGGGATATCTGTGAATCCACTAAATCCGTTTGATCTTCTATGCTTTGTGAATCTGCCTTTTGAGAATCATCCTTTACTATATCGTTATTAGTTTTGCCTTCTTTAGAGTCAACAGTGAGAGGACTTGGAAGAGACGCTCGAGGTTTCCTTCCTCTCTTTTTGACCATTGGGGGACTTTCTTTGGCCTCCACAGATTCGGACTCTAAGGACTCAATACTGGCTCCTGGCAACGTTTGAGAAGATCTTCGTCTTGCGTATCTGCCCCTGCCTTTGGAGGACTCTGTTGATCCTGAAGTATCTAATGACTGAGAACTCTCTGGGGTTGAGCTCGGACCCAACTTTGACTGCTCCTCTAGTACTTTGCTCCTTCTGGTCCTACCTCCAATTCCGGCCTCTGGCTGACTGACGGCTGCCTGAGAATTGGACCTACGCTGGCTTTCCGATGAATCCTTATTGTCACTTTTATTTTCAGAATCTGTTGCCTCAGATGATGACTTGCTTCTTCTGGATCTGCGCAGAGACTGGCTATCAGTAGATGAGGATGAGATCACCTGAGAGTCCTCTTGACTAAGTTCATCATCTGTGCCTCCATTTGTCTTGAGTTTATCTTTGACCTCAGATTCATTCAACTTGTTTGTTGTGCTTGTTCCATCTTGGGACTTGTCAGTAGTTGGAGGAGAAGCGACTATCTGAGAATCTTTCTTTATCTCCTCGGTCTTTTCTATAAGCTCAGACTTTTGGGATGGGCCACCAGTTTGAGAAGTGACAATTTGAGAATCTTTCTCTAGCTTATCACCATCTTTTTCAGTCTGTTTTAAGATCTCAAACTCTTGGGATTTGCTACCAGTTTGAGAGGAAGAAGTGATCATTAGAGAGTCTTTCTTTGGCTCATCAACAACCTTTTCGACATGTTCTACAAGTTCATGTGTGACAGTTTGAGTGGACTCTTTGTCAGGAAAAACATTTTTCTTTATTCCACCCTCCTCGGTCTCCAATGATGCTTTGCTCCACTGTCTTTGCCGACCCTGTGACTGGCTTTCGGAATCAGATCGCAAGTCAGTTTGGCTGGACTCGTGCTCTCTGGTGCTTTTCCTTCTGGGTTCAGGTTTATCAAGGATGTCCCCTGAATTGCTGAACAGTTTGATCTTCTTGTGAGCTCTACCCTGAGAGTTGGTTTGGCTCGACTCACTCTTGTCCCTCTGAGCCCTCGTTCGTAATCTGCCACTGTCCTCAGCCTGCTTACTTCTTGTGTTTGGTCTGCTTTGTGTTGAGCTCGACTTTGAAGAATCACTTTTAGGTTCCTCTCCAGAACGTCTCCTTTTCAACGGCGTGTACTTCTCATCACGTTCCTCAGGGTCCTCTCCAGGCAGCAGAGGTCTGACTCTGCTGCGCCCAGACCGTCTGGGTTCGCCTGTAGAAGAAGATTGAGAATCATCCAGAAGCGGTTCAGAGTCCTCTTCCTGGCTTGAGGGTTTTGTTTCCTCTGATGAGGAAGCCATTTTTGTACCTTCTTTTCCCTCCACTTCACTCTGAGTGTCTGGGATAATGTCTTCGTCCTCTGTCGGGTCGCTGGTCAGTCTCTCCATCAGCTTTACTGGCTCACTAATTGTCCTAGAGTCTTTCGGCCTGATAGGGGAATCAATAGCATCGTTCATTTTTCCTGTCTGAGAGGACTGCAAATCCTGAGAGTTAGGACCAGTGGACGTCCGGGAGGCGCGAGAGGACGACTTCCTGTTAGTCTTAGAGCGTTCTTGGCTATCGGAGGTCTTTATGAGGGGACCTGTGAACGTGGACGCACTGCTGGGGCTGGCAGGTTTTCCCTCAGCATACTTCTCCAGAGTGATAAAGGACTGACGGCGACTGTTGGGTTTCTGGGGAGTCCCAGAGACCAAATCTGAAGAACCAGAGATGTTGGGACTTGTGCCTTCTTTAGACTCCATTTCCAAGTTTACTGCTTTGTCATCCCTTGCGGCATCATCCTCCATAGAAACATCTGCGGACTCAGGGATCATCTCTTCCGGCTCGTGGTGTTCTGGCATGTTCTCTTCTGCTTTTGGACTGACATAGTCCTGAGTGTCTTCCTCTTTTTCTGCATCTTCCTGAGGAATCTGAAAGAAACCAAATGCAAGTAACTAAATCTGTCTGCAAAAACATACATTTTCTACATATTCACACTTAGAAAGTAAGTTGGGGGACATTTAAATGTATAGTGAACCAAGCACTCAAATGCCAGTCAAACCCTCACATGCACAAGTGCTCCAAAAATTGTGCGTCATCTAAACAAACAAAAAAAAGTGTAAACCCTCTTAACTCTTAGAGAAACCTAATTTCTAAGATCTGTGTGAAAGAGCACATCATAACGATAATGTGCTGAAGCCGTTTTCAGGAACTTTGTTACCCGTTTAAATTAATCCAAAGCAACAATATTTATAATGTATCGTTTTCTTCATGCTCTGTACAAATACATGGGAGCCACTATGATTCCTAAATTGTGCAACACAAAAAGCCCAGGAGACCCAGAACATACTGGAGAGATTACACATCTGGCCTGGTTCAGCTCAGATCCCCCAGGAAGGGTTGGGAAGAAAGACATCTGAAGCAACCATGCTTCACCCACTGCCGCCCTAAACCCGACTCGAAATTCATAGAATGATCCGATTTATGCTTTTTGAAAAAAGTATTTTGCCATTTTTGTGGCCAGTTTTTCTGGATTTGATACGAGTCACATTGAGAGCTGGGATAAAGAAAGTCTACAATTATGTGTATTTTAAGCAAAGTCCTATGGCGTACAGACTGATGCACAATACTGCAACTGTCTTCTAACTCCAAGGACTTCTGTAGTAACATTCGTTACTTCGTTAATGGAAACATCTCCAGGTTAAAAACTGAGACTCCAGCTGCAGTAATCCACAAAAACATGAGGCCTGTGCTGATGCTGCGTGTCACAATGTACAAGGAGCTTTTGTTTTATTTATTCTCTCTTTAGCAGAATGAGAAACAGGACAAACTCAGACCCCGGTGGAGTCTCTGGCAGTGTGGATGGAGATACTGAAAGAGATGTGCGTTTCATTACCTTGCCAGGAGCCTCTTTGGAAATCTTCTCAGCTTGTTCAGTTGCCAGTTTCTCCCTATGGGGGTGGGTAAAGGTTGTATTTTATAAATGCTGTGTTTTTATGAGAGCGCAGGGATTCAGCTCTACTGCGATGAAGCTCAGAACTTACAAAGAGTCGTCTTGGCTCTGTGTGTACTGGGAGAAAACCGTTGTATCCAGAGACGCATCCAGGTTGTTGTACATGGCCGGGATGTCGACCCTGAGCGCCAGAGCAAACATTAAGTCGACACAAGACGCACGACACGCACACTTTAAAACACATCTTTATAAAAAGCCAAATGATGGACAAAACAGACAAGAGGACACATCTCACCTTTTAGTCCTCTTCACCTCCTTCTGGTGCTCCGTCAGAAGTCGCTCCTTCGTCTCAGGAGGAATGAAGACGAAGTCGATGGACGACTCTTCCTCCAGAACTCCTCTGGGAGGAAGCTTCGGAGAGCCAAAGTCCAGCTTTGTCTGTGGAAGGGACACAACGGATGATTAGCAATTAAAAATATACATCGTCTCAGGAACTCGGTCCTCACGAGGCAACAAAATGCTTTTATTGACTGAAGGGAGATTCTCCATCTTAAAGAAACATCTTATGCAGGCCTTCGTTTGAAAGAAATACCACAGAGATAAAACATCTGGCAAAGCAACCGGTAAATAAAATGACTTTCCCCGAGTGATAAATGTGCCGACAGACACTCGTAACACTTACGCACAGACAAATGTAAAGCTCTTAAATGTTGCTTTTTAGTGGAAAAATACATTTCCACTTTGTCTTTGTAATGAAATGACTAAATCTATGTTTCCATCACAGACCATGAAGTCGACTCAACACATGGACACTTTAAATACATCTTTATAAAAAGCCAAATGATGGACAACGTTAAAAACAAACAATATAACGAACAGAATAGTAAAGAAATCATCAATAATCTAAATAAATACATGAAGATGACTAATCCACACATCTAATAGTAACAATCGTTAAATATTCAGATTATTGTGTACTTTTATAACCTTGTTTCTTAAATACCTCTTTGAATTTAATTAAATTATGTGGCATTTAAGAACTTTAGTTTTTATGACTCCAACCAGAAACAATATGTCACATCAGCGTCTCACACCCTCCAGTCTTTATCCATCATGTTTCATACTTAGTGTTCACAACTCAGCACGTCCCTCATAAAAGCTGGTCTGGTAAACTTACAGAAACGGGCTTGGAGGTCTTCAGGGAGCGCCGGTCCTTCCCCAGCAGTGAGTCCCTCTTCCCCACTGATAACGGCATCCCACTGAGTTTAGTCTCCAACTGGGAACTCTCTCTCTGAAAACACAAACAATCAGCCTCAAATAACAGCAACGACAACAAACACATCACAACATTAAAAACATTTCAAGGAGCAGCTCACTGAACACTGTCCGCTGAGCTCATCGGGAACGCCGACGACCTCAAAGCCAGGAAGGATGATCGGGGTCTTCTGCTTCACTTGGCTCAATATCGGTCTGCGTGGACGAGATGGAAACATCGATGAGACTGAAGAACATGCATCGAATTTATTCTATTCTTTGGTCCGTCATACAACGAGAGTTTCACCTCATCTCGTCGGGGTACGTGAGGCCGACGGAGTTGCCGAAGGTGGAGTTCCAGAAGTGTGCGACTGAGGTGCGGAGCTGCTTGTTCTTGTGAGGAAATAACACACACAGCAGAGGAGACAGCAGAGCCAGCAGGTCGTCGCTGTACGCCAGAGTGGAGCGAGTCTGCAGGCAGCCCAGAACGTCACCGACAAGCTTCTCCAACTGAAGAAGAAACAGCAGAACGTTACAATCCTCAGAAGCGACGCACGCTTCAGAACAGCGAACACATTTGACAGAGAACCCACCTTTCCCAGAAGCTGTGCGGAGAACGTGGACGGCTCGCAGGCTGCTTGCTTGTAGAGGAGGGAGAGCGGGAGAATCAGAGAAGACAGAGCTTCTTTCACAGTGTTGGCGAGAGCGAGGTTTGTGAAGAGAGCAGACAAGATGGAGACCAGAGCGAGTCCTGTGGCGTCAGAGGAAGCGTCGCAGCCCTCCAGATAAACCTCCAGACATAGGACCAGCAGGGACTGGAAGGTGGACAGATTCCCCAGAACCTTGTTCCTCTTCTTCATCCAGTTCACTGGAGTGTGCGGAGCTGGGGGAAACGAGAGGATACAGATCAAATTCTCCGTTTAAACCCAAATGTGAAGACGGAGATAAAAGTTTAAAGTTCTTACACTTCAGCTTTTGCTGAAAGTGAGGAGTGTACGGCGAGAAGTCCAAACACCCCACCATGACTTGGAGGATACTGGCAACAGCATTTAATGTTGAAGGAACCTGGAGGATCAGACAGCGTACGTGTTAAACAAAACATTAAATACATATTTTACTACTTTTAACTCTTTATTCCTCGTGGTCGGCGGTCTTCCTCTACTCACCTTTAGAGCTTCTTTGTCTATTGCAGCCGTCATCTTCCCGCAGAGCTCCTCGCAGCAGATGTTCTCCTCCGCCGTGACCACCAGCGCCGAGCAGCGGGCGAACACTTCGTACAGTTTGGACCACGAAGACAGCATCGACTTCTGGGCCGCCTGAACACAATACAGGGGTCAGAACCAGGAGGGCTTCGAGGTGTTTTGAGGACAAACGGTGGTTAAAAGTATATTTCTGTAGGTAAAATAAAACGGACACACGCACCTGCTGCAGTGGCGTCCCTCGTAGCAGGTGTGTGATGGGGAACAACAGGGCAGAGTGCATGGCGCTAAAGTTGTGCTCCAGAGCGTCACCTTGGTTGACTTCATTCGACTGTAGACGACATTGATTTAAATGTTTACTTAGTGCTCTGCTGGCAGGCTCACAAGGCCGCCAGGGAAACACGTCATCTTAGTGACGCAGCTTCTCCCGAACACAACATCCTGGTCGTGTAGTTTTATTCTCCCCAGACGATAAATTAAGTAATTAATGTTATTTAAGCATTCTTTTTATGTATTTATTTTAAAATGTACTTCTTTACAATTAAATAATATACATTATTTAGTTAGTTTATATTATACGTAAACATTTGTGCTGGAAGAAAAAAAAAGTGACGTGATAAATAAAAATATAAACAACAGTCAGCAGACGCTGCAGGATGCAACACGGCTGGTTCTGTCTGTCGTCCGTGCTGCACATTACAAGCCGTCACGTACGTTTGTTTTTGGCACATTTACCGCCTGCGTTTCTTCTAAACTGGAATGCAAAGCAGCTCGAGACCTCACTCACGTCTTTTCATAACTTAGTTGTTGCTCAACATAATCGAACAAACTGCTGACAACATTTCACAGCTTCCAGAAATATTCTTCAGATTGTTTCACAGTAATTTGTCATTTAATGTACTTTTCGTTCTAAGTCTATATTTTACTTTATTGTACACATTTCTTTATTTTATAATATTAATTATGTATATTTTTTTCCATTATTTGCTTCCCCCCCCCCCCCCCAATATCTTTACATTTTTGATTTCTCTTACAGTTTTTAAGCCAATACACCAAAACAAATTCCTTGTAACTTGGCAATAAACCGGCTCTATTAACAAAAAACTTTATTAAACAAGATAATAAAACGTGACGATCGGTGAGTCAGACTAAAATCAGAAGATAAAACTTAATATAAAGATCTGATGTTTTCCTTCTCGCTGTGACTCACTTACATGAAGCCACTGAATGACACATCAGCCGCACCGCGTCTCTTCCTACCTGTGTGATGGTGTCTGTCAACGGGCTGACCATCACGCTCCACATCCTCCACAGCTGCTCCTTGTTCTGCACAGACCCCCCGCTGCGTCTGATGGCGGCCAGCACCGCCTCCCCAAACGCCAGCGGGGACGTGGGGCCCGACAGACCGCAGCCCACCAGCGTTTGAAGGCACTGAAAGAACCTGCAGACGGAACAGACATCAAGCAATTGATGCATCCACAAATCTCCAACGCACAAAATCTGAAAAATATTTTATAGACCTTAAAAATGTTTGAATGTTTATACAACTGAACAAAAATCTGTTTTGTTAACTTTTCCAGACTATAAACGTAAATAATACACACCTCTCGTCCTCGATGTAGGCGGACAGCATGCTGCTGTTGTACAGAAGAAGGACGAGGAACAGAGCCGGTGTTCCCTGAGGAATGAAACGCTGATTTTAACCAAATACTCTTCACTAGCATTTCCATGAAAGCTGAATATTTAGTGAAACGCTCACATTCAGCACATCCATCTTGCCCACTTGAAAAGAGGCCGAGCCGAGAACTCTGGAGGGAATCCCCTTCACTGTGGCCTCCAGCAGAATCTGAGGGGGGAGATTAAAACAGTGGAATGGAGCAAATCTTTAGACTTTAGCAGAGCAATCAAACTACAACATATTAAAACCAGACCAGCAGGCCGAGTCCCTGAAACTTCACGTCACGTTGGAAAACTCAGTAAGTGAAATACAAAAGGTGCGAATTTCAAATGTGCATCCGAGTTTTAGTGAGTTCATGAAAGAAGAAGGTTCTGATCCGTCTTACCAGGACTTTGTCTGCAGGCACCGCCTCCGAGGTGACGACGCTCTGCAGAGCCTGAAGCACCAGAGTCAGAACTTCACCTCCGTGCCGCTCCTTCTTACTGCCTGCTGACAGACGGGACGAGATGCAGCTCATCAATAAGCAGAACGACAAACACGCATTAAAAAAAGGCTTCGCTTGAGACAAAGAAATGCGTTTAAGAGGAGCGTCATCATCGGGGACGAAGCCCTCAGTGCTTTTCTCTCTTCACAGGCAGTCCAGACCTCGAGGGTCTGACCGCTCCGACTTAAACTGATGTGACAGTGAGAGTGGGTCGGGCAGGAGACGAGGACGGGGTCTCTGGTCCTCCTCACATGTGACAGACCGACCCAATCAGAGTGCTCTATGTGGCGCTGAGAGGCGGGAACCACGACTTTAAGATCCCCACACTGCTGAGCAGCCGCCACAATGACAGTATAAATAATAATAATAATAATAATAATAATAATAATAATAACAACAACAGCAGGAGCATCAGTCATTGGGACTAATGTAATTTGTCTTTTAGCTGGAATTTGCACGTAATCAAAGAAACTTTATTGAAATGATTTTAAAAGTGATGTGTTTTCACAAAACGTGTCAACAAAAGTATAAAATGCTGACAAAGTAGGATCAGCCTTGTGTTTTAATAAACTGCTTAGAGAAGTCACATAATATAAGTGCATGTTCAGTGAGAGCAGAACAAAGAAAGAGCGTTCCATTAAAAGGTTTAAAAATACATTTCTCTCCACGTCACGTCATCAAGAGGAACAAACAAACTTACCGGACTCTATAGATAAGTTGACAAAGCGGACGAGACTCGTCCATATGACGGACAAAAGAGCGTCTGCAGAAGAGAGAAGTTAGTTTAATAAACTAAAATAAAAGGTAAAGGCAGGAAATCAATAAAAACACTTTGAGTTGAGTCCCTTGGCTCGTAGCAGAATGACTGTAGTAAAAGTTACAACAGCTACAGAAAGCCATCAACAACCAGGAAACAGAAGCACATGTGAGATTTATTCACACCTGCTACCAACACTAACTTATAGACCAGGTCAAGTCACGCTCAGCCTTCACCATATTTAGTAACTCCATCAGTTTACATGGAGCTCTGATCATCCAAACTCATTTCTGTCAAATGTTGTATTTGTACTATGTTGTTTATCCTGTACACACGACATCTACTGCACGTCTGTCCGTCCTGGGGGAGGGATCCCTCCTCAGTCTCTCTCTGAGGTTTCTAACATGTTCCCCCTTTAATTATGGGGTTTCTTTTAGGAAGTTTTTCCTTGTGCGATGCGAGGGTGTAAGGACAGAGGGTCTGAGGACAGAGGATCTGAGGACAGAGGGTCTGAGGACAGAGGGTCTGAGGACAGAGGGTCTGAGGACAGAGCGTCTGAGGACAGAGCGTCTGAGGACAGAGCGTCTGAGGACAGAGCGTCTGAGGACAGAGGGCCTAAAGACAGAGGGTCTGAGGACAGAGGGTCTAAGGACAGAGGGTCTAAGGACAGAGGGACTAAAGACAGAGGGTCTAAGGACAGAGGGTCTAAGGACAGAGGGTCTAAGGACAGAGGGTCTAAGGACAGAGGGTCTGAGGACAGAGGGTCTAAGGACAGAGCGTCTGAGGACAGAGGGTCTGAGGACAGAGGGTCTGAGGACAGAGGGTGTAAGCACAGAGGGTCTGAGGACAGAGGGTCTGAGGACAGAGGGTCTGAGGACAGAGGGTCTAAGGACAGAGGGTCTGAGGACAGAGGGTCTAAGGACAGAGGGTCTGAGGACAGAGGGTCTAAGGACAGAGGGTCTAAGGACAGAGGGTCTAAGGACAGAGGGTCTGAGGACAGAGGGTCTAAGGACAGAGGGTCTGAGGACAGAGGGTCTAAGGACAGAGGGTCTGAGGACAGAGGGTCTGAGGACAGAGGGTCTGAGGACAGAGGGTCTAAGGACAGAGGGTGTATACTTTTAATATTGGGTTGTATAAATACATTTGATTTGATAATAAACGGTCCTCAGTGACGGACGTTCTCCAGATGTTGACCGGCGGTGCAGAGACATTTAACAGTTTGGAAACTGAACGAGTGACGGAGCGTCTGTGGTGGATCGTCATAAACTCGCGGTGACGTTTACCTGGAGCGTCTCTGCCGATGTTGATGAACCCGTCTCTGATGTTGGAGGTGAGCACGGCGGAGTGTTTGGTGAAAGAAGACGCCCCCGAGAGGAGCGGGTGGTTCAAGGGCTCTGGAAAGAAAAGAGCATCTTGTTGAACTGAACGGCAGTTTTTAAAGTTTATTTTTACTTCATTAATCTGTCAGCGTTTCAAAATCGCATTTTCAAAATCAATAGAAGTGACCAAATGACATTTACATTCAACATGGAAGCTGTAGGAGGGAGTGATGGGACAGGTAAAGTTTGAAGAGGTGAAGCCGCCTGCAAAGTTAACTTTGTCGTCCATCTGCAAATGTCTGTCAAACTGAAAACAATGACTTTAGTCGCGTGTTCATTTCCACGAGGATCCAACCACCTGTAAGGTACGAACGTTCGTCATGCACAGTTATTAATATGCGTCTCTGACTCACCAAGACTCAGGACGAGTTTGTGCTTTGCAGCAGCGGCGACGACCTCCGGTCCCAGAAAATAGTGAAGCAACATCTCGAGGCCGAGCAGCTGGATGGAGGGGAAGGTGGAGGGAGCGCTGACGCTGGAGTTCAGGCTCAACCGAGACGTATTGGCTGAGCTGTTGAAGCCTGGAGTGGCTGCGAGAGGAAGACAAAAAACAAAACTAACGTCACGCCGAGTCAACTTCAGTGTTTGGGTGGAGGGTGTGGAAACGTACCCGTCTTGGGTGTTCCAGGTGCAACGGCACCGTTTTGACTGACGGCTCTAGAAGGAGTGCCGGGGACTGAAGGAGCCTCTGAGCCGATGGTGCATTGGAGCAGAGGAACAGAAACCTGGAGAGAGACACACGGTTCACTCACAACATAATGTTTAACTGCAGCATCAATACAAACTGAGGATATCCAACAGACACACGTCATATCCTCAGATCATAAAGGTAAAATAACATGCAACAAAAGTCCCAAACAAAGTACATCGCTCTGAGGATTGTGTTGGGTCTGAGCGCTGTCAAAGTGCGTGTGACCTACACTCAATACTGTGCCTGAACGCACCCTGGGTTGTCAAACAGGACTGAAGCTGCTGCTCGTGCTTCGTCTCTCCTTGTTGAGCAACATGTTACTAAAACTATACAAATAAAGGTTATTATTATTATTATTTTATTTGTGCTGCTGACTTTGCATCGACTAAATGTAAAGAAATGTCTTGATATCTGCATCAAAATAAAACGGGGTGAATAAAGACGGAGCTACTAATAAACAAACATTAGTTATAGGACCTGCAGGTGTAGCTTTATGCAGCACTATATAAACAATAGTTAAAGCATCTTTTACGAAAACGGGAGTTTTTAGGAGCAACATCGCAGAATCCAGAAGTCCAGAGCGTATAACTTCTTAATAATTAATACTAGAGATAAGGATCAGGTGGGATCTGAGTCTTGTGTTACAGAGAGAGGAGCGCGTCTAACCTGATCGAAGTTGGGTGCCAGGTTGGGCCCGAGTTGGACCACCAGGTACCACCAGACCTCCACCTTGGTGAGCATCAGGCCCTCCGTCTTCACATTGATGGATGCGAGAGGCTGCATGAGGAGCTTCATACGCTTCCCGCTGCACAGGATGTCTTCAGGGTGAGAAATCAAAACTCAGCCGTGGAGACGGTGCAAAGCTCAAGAACAGGATCCGTTGGAGGAGATAAGATCTGGGACCTGAGAGTCGGCGGCTCACCTGGATTGAGGGCGAAGTTATCGATGAGGCTCTTCCAGGCGATGAAGGCGATCTTCTTGATGGAGAGAGACGAGTTACGGAAACCAAGTTCCTCCAGATGCAGCAGAGAGTTGATGAACGGACCTCCTCTGTGCAGCAGCTGTGCAGGAAATACATTTCAATGTGAACTGATGAAAAATGAGGAAGAGTTTGAATTTCCTCTCAACAAGCGCCGAGAGGAAATTCAACCCTTGGTGGATTGACAGATACATCTGCACAATTAGTCGGCCGACATCAAAATCAGTAATCTTTTAAACGTCTGACGGATTAACAGCTTCCACTTTAAAGCCCAAACCTGTGATCCGAATATAAAACGTCTAATGTGCCTCAATATAAAGTCACATTTCTTTATGGACCCGTTCTTCTACACGGAGCCGTTCAGACACACATTAAAGTTCTAATGCGTCAGAGACAGAACGTGCATGAACACACTTTACCTTCCCGAGCAGTTTCACAAACAAAGGCCACAGCTTCAGCACGTTGGTTTCATTCTTGGACATGAAAAGTTTCTGCAGCTCTGGGATCAGTTTCTGTGGAGACAAATGGAGACGCGTCAGCAGAGTCACCGACACTCAAGTGAATCCTGCATCTTCAATATTCATAGAAAAGAAAGAAATACATATAAATTCTGCTTTTGTGTAAACTCTTCAGCACTGTTACCCTACACACACACACACACACACACACACACACACTCACTGTGGACATCATTGGCTCGATGATACCGGCCACCTCCATCTGTTTCTCCAGGAGAAGAGGCATGCCCATCTCCAAGGCTGCTGCGGCCCGTAGACGCACTTTGGAGGCCGAGTGCACCACCAGCGGGATGACGAGCTTCGCCCACCGCAGCGCTCCATCACCCATCTGGGCCGGCACCTGCTCCAACATCCTGTAGAGAACACCAGGAAGAAATTACAACCAGCGTTTCACATTTGTTCTATTTTGCATATGTATTCATCCTGCTGTAGTGCCGTACAAAGCAGTTCTTCACATTTGAAGCTTCTGTTGAGGTTTATGAATGAAGCTGTGAATCATTTCTCTCGGCTCCAGCGTGTTATTAATTACACATGTTCCCGTCCAGTAGAGCATGAGCACGACTTATTGTTGGTTTACCTGATGACCACGTTTAAGGCCTCATGCTCCATCACCACCGACTGGATGTCCTCTCTGCTCAACACACTCTCCAGTGTTCCCAGGATAGACGACACCTGAGTGAAGCGACACGGATCAATACAGCAGCGTAAAACACAACAACCTCGTCGTCAGTCATAGCTCCCGGGATTTAAACCTCTGCTCACTTTCTTGCCGACCACATCTGGAGGAAAGTTCTGTTTGGAGATTACCCACAATGCTCTGATGCACGTGTTCTTATCGGACGCCTTCACCACCAGGGAGCAAAGTGCGGAAAGTATTTCTGATGCAAAGGTTTCTGGAGGGAAACAACGACAAAAAGAATCAGCAGCAAATATATTCCCATAGAATTTAATGTGTAAACATGTGAATGAATGTACCAGGCACTCCAGAGACGACGTGAGAATGGTACAAACAAAACCCTAACGCTTGCAGGGCGGCTTGGCTCAGCTCTGCATCTGGACTGGGTATGTGAGCCTGAACACAACACGAGAGCAGAAGCTTTAATAGAAATACGGGAGATTTAGAGGTTTGTTTGCATTAACGACGTGCTGAAGACTCACCAGGATGGCTTTTCCCAAACGAGAAAAGTGCTTTTCAACTGCAGGGAGAAACTGCCGGCCTTCGTCTCCACTGAGTCGACTGGAGAGGAGAAACAAACATCTATTTTCAGACTCTATTCTAGCTGTAACTGAAGCAACACATCCTCTGACAGACGCAGAGGCCGGACGGAGACGAGCACCGGTAACGTACTTTGCGATGGTGAGGTAGGCGTCCGTCTGCTCAGACTGTCCAGCAGCTTTGTCCTCCAGAGACTCCAGCAGGGGGAGGAAGCTGGCGCTGCTTGGAGGCTCTGCTGTCGCCATCATTATTACTCACCTCCTCAAGGCCTTAAAAACAAAGAGAGAGAGGAAGGGGTTAGGAAGGAGAGCAGACGCCATGTTGGAAACAGGGAGAAGCAGCAAGAAGAGTCTGAACCTGGTCAAGAAACAGAATCAAATAAGTTTCACATGCTTGTGTACGTTTTAAGAGTCATTGATGTTTTCATTCCTCCATGAGCGCGATTAGTCAGTTAAATGTAGTTATTAATAATACAAGTTTTATTGATTAAATTACAAATTGACATAACTTACACTGAAATGTTTTCCTAGTCAAATCTTGCTTTAGAATTTTTTTTTAAAAAGCACATACAAGTTTTAAAGAATATGTAAACAGGATAATAGTACATTGGTGCTGGGATCATTAATACAACAAGTTGCTTTATACACATGAAGGTGGATATGATATATATATCTATATAGATATACACACACAATAAAAACGATGGTTCTAGATTGGTACTGTGCTATGTGTACGGATTGGTGTATTCCTAGTTTAAGCACTGACTTATTTGTAATTAAATAAGTGTACTTTTCATGATCCAGAGACATGCACTACATCAGTTTGATCATTTGCATTATGCCGTTGTACACAATGGATATTACCTTATATTAGAGTTTATATTTCAAGCCCTATATATATTTTAACTTGCACTATGCTACATCTTCTCATTTTGCTTTTACTTGCTGATTTTGTGTTCATTTTAATGCACTTTAATGAGCATTAATAGAGGGAGCCTGCTAAGATGTCTCTGTCATTGTGCACATGACTCACATGAGCTGGTATGAAGGATATACAGGGACAGAAAGCTAAATGCATGCACAGAACTTACCTCAGTGAGATTTAAGTAGAGCTGCGTTCACCCTCCACTGTATCCAGAGCTGAAAACATGAGATGAATGAAGTCAGTGATGATTAAAGTGTGGAGGACGCATGTTTGTGGATGCTACTAGAGGCCAGAAGTCCCATTTGGCAACTTCCTCTCGGACACCCAGAGGAACCAAAACAAGTCTGTCAAGCGTGTCCTGCTGTAAATAACACAACTAAACTTTGTTGAATACACTAACCCACATCTTGAGTTCAGAAAACTACTCCGGGACCAAGTCTTTGAACGCATCTTGCAGCACTAGCAAGCAGCCTGCTAATGTTACCTAGCTTTAAAAAAGTTAGCTAACAAAAGCAGCTAGCAAAGTTTCTGCGGGGTAAAGTGAACTAACTCCGGGGTGACATCGCCTCGGCTCCTGTTTTATTTAGACTTACTGACAAGCAAACAAACAAAGCTAACGAACAAATATGTGCACTTTGTTTTGACTCGCTGCTCACCTCGTAGTTCAGGACGAAACGCAAAAAGCAGAAAACACAAGACACACCATGAAACCCAGCGGCCAGCTCTCTGAATCTGCGATGTTTGCAACGATGTTTTCCACTTTTGTTGTGTTCAATATGTTCAGCTTCCTTCTTCTCTTGTGAGTTTCTTGCCCCGCGAAATTGCTGGCGCCAAACCACCACGCCGACGTGCGAAATTACCTCTGACCCCGCGTACGTCACATCCGGGTCCCCCTGGTGTACCTTATAAATAAAACAGAGAGAGCTACAACCTCACTTTTAACAACCTCACCCCTGCACGTGAAATGTACATAACTCATGGGATAGTGTAAAAGTATGAGCATCAAAATATATTTATTAAAATTATGCAGAGTATATGTACACGCTACGAATATATTTTATTATTGGATTATAATAATTATAATAATAATAATCTTTATTTGTATAGCACATTTCATACAAGAAGTGCAGCCCAAAGTGCTTCACAGCAAAAACATAACAATTAGTACAAGATGAGAATAAGATCATTTACAGAACAATAATCACAGTGTCGATGTACATGAGTCTGAAGTACCATTATAACAATAGCAGAATTAAAATAGTATAAAATAGCAGAATTAAATATAAAATAGCAGAATTAAAATAGTATAAAATAGCAGAATTAAAATAGTATAAATAGCAGAATTAAAATAGTATATAAATAGCAGAATTAAAATAGTATAAAATAGCAGATAAAATAGTTATAATATAGCAGAATTAAAATAGTATAAAATAGCAGATAACATAGTATAATATAGCAGATAAAATAGTATAAATAGCAGATAAATAGTTATAACATAGCAGATAAAATAGTATAAATATAGCAGAATTAAATAGTATAAAATAGCAGATAAAATAGTATAATATAGGCAAGAATTAAAATAGTATAAAATAGCAGATAAAATAGTATAATATAGCAGAATTAAAATAGTATAAAATAGCAGATAAAATAGTATAAAATAGCAGAATTAAAATAGTATAAAATAGCAGAATTAAAATAGTATAAAATAGCAGATAAAATATAGCAGAATTAAAATAGTATAAAATAGCAGATAAAATAGTATAAAATAGCAGAATTAAAATGTATAAAATAGCAGATTAAAATAGTATAAATAGCAGATAAAATAGTATAATATAGCAGAATAAAATAGTATAAATAGCAGATAAAATAGTATAATATAGCAGAATAAAATAGTATAAAATAGCAGATTAAAATAGTATAAATAGCAGAATTAAAATAGTATAAAATAGCAGAATTAAAATAGTATAAAATAGCAGATAAAATAGTATAAAATAGCAGAATTAAAATAGTATAAAATAGCAGATAAAATAGTATAAAATAGCAGAATTAAAATAGTATAAATAGCAGAATTAAAATAGTATAAAATAGCAGATAAAATAGTATAAAATAGCAGAATTAAAATAGTATAAAATAGCAGATAAAATAGTATAAAATAGCAGAATTAAAATAGTATAAAATAGCAGAATTAAAATAGTATAAAATAGCAGAATTAAAATAGTATAAAATAGCAGAATTAAAATAGTATAAAATAACATTGGAGATCATGCCCTAGTTTCTGTATCTGTGCCGCACTAACGACCCTCCTGAAATCACATTCATCACAAGATTCTTGTAAATGTTTTAAACTATCAGAGCCATATTTTGAAAGCATGAGAATAGAATAGCATAATATAGAATAGAATACGTAAGCAACACTAACATTGCAGCTGTTAAAGGACTACATTATATACTGCCAGCGAACGTAATCCATAATAAACATTATAATTCATTAGTTGATTTATATTTTGTATTATTTATCTCATGTAGTCAAAAATAAGAAGTCATTTATGCTTTCAGAGAAATGTAATGAAGTAGAAAGTACAATATTTGCCTCTGAAATGTGGTGGAGTAAAAGTATAAGTTACATTGTACTAGTACAGTACTTAAGTAAATGTACTTAGTTAATGTCCACTTGTTTGTGCTTACGTGGCAGTTAAAGTACAATTAAGCAAATTAACACACAAAGAATATATTTTAATTGCACCTAAAGAATTTAAACTTAATTTAATGTCAAAAATGTGCAAAATACAAGAATAAGAAAACACTATCAATCCATGAGTAGGCCTTTAAGAATGTATGGAGGTGTGTATATAACAGTGATGTCATTAAAGACTCAGCACAGGTGAAAGTGAGGATTGTTTATTTGATCTATAACGTAAGAACAATGACAGGAACTGCAACACAGTTTAACGACAGAATTATTTCTTTAATCAGCTAAAAAAAAAGACTTAATTAATTACAGTACCCGATGTAACCAACAGCAACAGGATTATATCAGTGCATCAAACCGTCGGTCAGTGGAAATAATGAGTGTAATTGTGTGAAAACAGAGACGCATTAGAGGCTATGTATTGTAGCTGGAAGCCCCCGGCTGTGACTGAAGCGTCGGAGAGGAACTTCAGCGTCATCACGTTTCCTGTGAAACAAAAAGCATCAGAAACAAGTTACGTTTTTGTATTTTTCAATAGTAAAAAGTGTGTGAATGTGGCAGGATGAATGAACGAAGTACCGATAATAAAGTATTTTAAAAACATTGCATGTTCCTTATGAAACGATGAGCACGTCTCACCTGTGCTGACGATGTCGTCGGGTAAATAATCGCCACAGAATCTGTAAACAGATTAAAACGTGTTATTCACTAAATCTTTTCTCCAGTTCAAACACACGCAGAGGGCAGGAGAAGGAACCCACACTTACTACATAACTCTCAAATCATTTCGATAATCAGTTCATCATGCAAGAGGTTTAACAGAAATGGTAAACATTTTGTTTTTGTTTTTGTGCAGACCTCAGGGAGACTAGCGACCGCTTTGTGGAAGTTAATGAGGATCCAAAGAAAGAAAGAAATGCACTTTGTGCTTTAAATGCAGATGAACAGTGAAACCTATCGTTTAATCTTGCAAAATGTTCTCATAATAAGCTGTTAGCCTCCTTTAAAAAGATCACTTTCTTGGTGCTTTCTGCATCAGATTTTTAACAACGTTGAATGTCTTGTTGTACGTGTTAACATATGTTCTTGTTCAAACAGCTAAGCGTTATGTAAAACATGTTTTTCCTACATATATGCAGTAAACCTCTCCCTTCATCATATTGTCCAGATGAAGTCAGTTCTATCAAGTTTCCTCACCTCCCAGCGAAGCCGGCGACGTCGTCGTAGCTGTCGTACACCTCCAGGTAATCTGCCAGACACCCCGTGTCCTCCTCCACGTCGAACTCCAGGAAGTGGAGGCGGATCCTCTGGCCCAGGCGCGCTCGGATGTGCCAGTAGCAGATTTGTTGGTCCTGGTACTCCTCCGGGAAGCCCGGAGACTGAATGATCCTCTGCTGGTCCGTCAGCACTCCACCGCACTCCTTAGCTGTGAGCACATGGAGGAGATTCAGTGTTAAATACGCCTTCAAATCTTCTGTTATTTATCAATGCATGACCAAGACGCTTTTATTGTGCACTCGAGCTGTTGTCTTAATAATTCATGTTTTTACCAGCGACATAGAAAAGGAAAGATAAGAACAGAGTGAAGAGAATGGAGAGTTGTGATGACGCTGCAGAGGTTATTGATGCATGTGCATGCTGCAAATGTACGTTTTTAGGAATTAGAGAAATGATGTTTGATTGTAAAAATGTTGTGTCAGTGATGTGACCTGGCTCAATCCAAGCCTGGGACAATATTATCTGCATATATTATCACATATATGTGTGTGTATCAGCATGCACTGCCTGTCAGCCAATAAGTTAGTAGAAATAAGTGAACACTAGAACATCTACACGTTCATTCACCTGCTGTAAAATGTACCGTACAGAACATATATTGATTTAATTTCCCTGTTTTAATTCATATTATTCATTTTGCATGAACAATAGATCAAATGACTGTGTGTTTGTTGTTTAGTTTGATGGTTTTGTGTCACCTCAATGTATTAAATACTTTATTTTGTGTGTGTGTGTGTGTGTGTGTGTGTGTGTGTGTGTGTGTGTGTGTGTGTGTGTGTGTGTGTTTGTATTTATTCAGTTTTAATTGTACTCTCGATATCATTGAAAGTCAGAGCCAATGAGACCTCAAGATTTAAATAAAGGTTCAGTCTTCTCTCGCTTCACTAAATAAAATATAAAAAGTAGTGCGTCAGTAAAACATCGCAGCTCTTTGGAGCTTTTCTTTTTCTTTTAGCCTCTTTCAGCTTTTTGTTTTGGGCTTTACGACCTGAACCTGCGTTCGTAGCGTTGCTTTCAGCCCGACCAGGCAGCTGTTCTCAGGGAGAAAGATGTCAAAGCTGCTGAACTCACTGGAGCTACAGAGTCAAATCATTCACACTCACGCTGTGTTCAGTCTTCTTTTCCTACCTTTTAATAAATGGACACAAGACGAATAAAAATGCTTTGGCTGGAAATGAATCGGGCAGATTGTGAAATCGTGTTGCCATGAATGAATCATTCATCACTCAGTTACTCCATCGTATCCACACGTACAGGATCCCGTCATGATAACTCACAGGGTGCGACTGAGGTTGTGGTTTCAAGTCCTGTGAGTCTGTGGAGCCTCAGACTGATGACTGGTATTAACCTTTAGGCCTCAGAGGCTCCGACCCGTCAGCTCTCAGTCATCACTTGCTCGCTAAACCAGTTTCTCTTCAGCTTATTCGATGTTTACCAGCAGCAGCAGTGTGTGTGTGTGTGTGTGTGTGTGTGTGTGTGTGTGTGTGTGTGTGTGTGTGTGTGTGTTCCTGGAGACACTACCACAGAGGAGGTTTTGAGTGTTTATATTTCTGTGTCTGGATGTGGACAGATTTCGTCACAACTCTGGACGCTCTCTAGTTTACTTTAGTGAGTACGTGTGTCAGGACCGCAAATAGTCAAACATGTATTTAACATGTTAGTGAACGTTCAGACATGTTAGCATTAAGGTACAATATGTAACATTTCGGCATTAAAATGTAAACATGACAAGACGTATGTTTTATGTTTAGTTGAGTTGTGAGCTTGCGATATATCAAATGTTTCCAAACATGTTCAATGCAGAGAAATCTGTCATTTCAATCAACATGGTGTTTAATGTCAGCGTTGTGGTTGTCTGTCAGAAGATAAATTCATTTCTTATCCACTTTAAGCCACATTTTTACATCTTGGTCATTTTAACTTCTATATATTTATATAATATATATATATATATATATATATATATATATAACTCATAGAAACAAGCTGACGTTCACCTTTATTCCCTGTTTTTAATAGTGCACGTGTTTGTGAAGCAGTGAGCACACAGGTGTGTGAGAGTCTGTCAACAGATGTTTTAATAAAGTTTTGTTGTTAAACTCGACTCTGTTTACTTCAATTCATCAACACATCTGCGTTTCTAGATTCTTCGTTCACCGTAGAGAGATGTGAGAAAAACATCATTTTCTTCCCTCATTGAACACGTGGTGAGTGTTGCTTTAGGCCAGTGTTTACTGCTATATATATATATATATATATATATATATATATATATATATATATATATATATATATATATACACACATGTATACATGTACTCACAGTCGGGGTTGTAGCAGTACACGTCCCACCTCTCGCTCTTGTTCCTCCTCACTCCGTAGTCGATGACGCCGATCTTCCCGAAGCCGCAGTTGGCTCCGGATTTGACGATGGGGTATCCAACATGTCCTCTGTCAAACCATCCAGCAGCGCACACATGGAAACCTGCACAAGAGCACAAACAAATCTGCTTCATGCAACCACTCAGTCCCTGATAACAAAGTGCTGCACTCAGCCAGCAGGGCAGCCTCAAAGATAAAAAGCCTCGGAGTTACACTCTGCAGACCCAGATACCAGCAGGACCTCCGAGGTGGACTGATGTGGACTGATGTGGGGAGACTCAGCTATCAGCGCTGACGGGAGTGGCTGGACTCAACAAACGGGGATGTTACCCACCCAAGAAGGTGTTAACAGACTTTTACAACAGTCGTGGGGCCGCTTAAAACTCATGAAACAGCAAAGCACCCGCTGCTTCCCAACGACCTTTACCTTGAGAACATGTGAACCTCTTTCTTCTAGAAGCATTCCAGCGTGTTAAGAGATGCACCACTACTGTTCCACCAGACACGGTGTTTAAAGTGTTTCATGGGAGAAGGGAAAGGTAAACCTCTCTGCTACAAGTGTCTGCATGGAGTGATGAACCGTGCTGCAGACACTTCCCCTTCACTAAATCTCTCCGCATGTGCATTGCAGATGAGCGCGCACATGAGTCGATGCACACCTATTTGACGAGCCGCCTCCAGTTGTTCGTAAGTGGCCAGATTCCCTCCCTCGTATTTGCAGACAGCTTTGGCCTCTTTATATGTCAGCTGGTATCTCCCTTTGCGCGACTCCCGGTGGTAAACTCCAGCTGCTTGTTCTGACAGAGAGAGAGAGACAACAGAGCTGAAGCCAGGAGAGAGAGGAAGCACAGACTGCAGGGGTGAAGCTTCAAACATACTCATGTACACATGTGAGGTATTTCCAATTCATGCAACTTCATACATTCTCCACTACATCTCAGAGGTGAATATTGTACTTTTTACTGTTACTTTTGACAGTTTTTCATCCCCTTCCTGTCCAGATGTGTTGATTTGAAATGAGATTCTCCTTCTTCAGATAAATAAAGTTTAAAAAGCCTCTTGGATCAGCTGGAAGATGTGTGAGAAACAAAGTGAGACACGTGGTTCTAACAGGACAGAGACAGAGATACAAACATGTGATGATCTTATAGAATCTGATGCATCGTGTACATTAAGCTACCAACAGGATGTGAAGGAGGGAACATGCAGCACACACACACTAATGCTAAACATTCAACATGAACCAGAGAAGCCACCTGTGTGAGATTGTTCTACATTTTAGAAGTTCCCCATTAAATGTGGTCACTTTCTGTCCGGCCTCATCAGTGGGGAGCGCTGACCCTGTTTTGACTTTACACATGCATGACTGCAGAACTGGGCAGAAAGCACTGAGAAATGATCCTGAAGTTGATATGTTGATGTGTTTAACCTGCTTGATGAATGTTTTGAGCCTCATTAAACCTTCGTGCTCACTGCTGAGGAACCTGCTGCCTGTTCTGTAACAGTGACACACTTCAAGAGAGGGAGAACTAAACATGCAACAGAGGACAGAAGGAAAATGCTGTGCATGTGATTCAACAAAAGCAAGCTCATTAGCGTTATGTTACCTCATAAAAAAATTATTATAAAACAGTTGCAGGTGTATGGAGAGCGATGCATACATATGATGCCAGTGTACAGGCAAAGTAACACAAAGAGAAATGGGCTGATCTATCTTTGTTAAGACTTGGATCTGATTGAATCTTGGAAAGCCCTGAGATGAAGTCATTCCTCCATGTTTACTGGCCTCGTGCAGCACTCAGCCAGACCATAAACATGCAGTTTGGCACGAGGGAAAGCTGCTGGACCGGTGTGCTAATTATTAGTCCTGGTTGCGCCTCACAAGGCGCCTTTATGTGAGAAGAATGTTTTTTTCTTGCTTAAACGGACACAAAGCCACAAAGTCCGGCACAAGAAGAGCTCGATGAACCTGCATGTAGATCACACGTGACGGTTAAGTGTCTTACTATTGCAAAAATAAAAATCTAACTAATTTAAAAAATGCGCATACAAATCGATTGGATGCAAAGCAACAAATGGAATAAACTGTTTTAATCATCGTGTCTAGAGATCCACTGGAGGTAAGACACTTGTTACGTCATCATTAATGCTCGTCGCTCGTTAATGGAAGTGTTTAACTTCATCACAAGTATTAGGCTACAATGAACAAACGTTTAGATGCACGCGGCTCATAGCAAAGCGTCACATTTGTTTTCTAGCTACAGCAACAGGAACAGCAGATATTTACCCAGCCATATTGAGTTATGAAATATTCCGTTTTTGAAGCCCCATGCCTGCGTCTCCTTGAGCAGGAAGCCGAGTGTGCAGAGGAGAGAGAAGACGCGCATCCTGCAGCTGTCAGTGCGCAGCTGCTGCTCCAGATGTTTCCAGCAGCTCTGCGCCTCTGCTGCAGCCTTTATACTGCTGCTGCCCCCACCACACACACACACACACACACACACACACACACACACACACACACACACACACACACACACACACACTGAGTGTTATACTAACGCAGCACTTTCTACATTCTGTTCTTCTTCCCGTTACTACATATTGCACTGCATTTATCTTATAGTTGCATATTGTCATACAAAATGATGTTCCCTCGTGAAGAAAGTCTTGTCATTCTGAACTTTGCTTTTTATTTTATTGGTAATACTTCTATATATATACTTCTATTCTTAAATGTGCTGTGACTTGCAGCCACTAGCAGACAGAATAAGTTACTCTCATGATGCAAAGGGACACTAAGATCAGTACACAACATGGAAACATTAAGACTGTGGGAGTCTGAAAGATAATAATAACATATATATATATATATATATATATATATATATATATATATATATATATATATATAATAACTGTAGAGTAATAACCTTTTTAAGATAGCAGTCACATTACTTTCACTATCTGTCGCAGAAATATGCATGTTAAGGTTACTTAAACTGATTCAAACAACTTTATTGACATAAACAAAGCTTCAGGTTACTTTGCCGCTCGCTTACACTTTCTTAATTGATAAAAAAAAAAGCATCATGTTAGCTGCTCATGATTGGAAATGTTAATCAATAAAACCAAATCAGAAATAAAGAAAATAAAACAGTAACAGGAAGGTTTCAGTGTTTCCATCTCCGGCTGTCCCAGTAACGTCGTGCTGTGTTTATGTTTATTGTTGACGCTGGTGTTGTTTTCAGCTTGTGAGTCATTGTGTGTGTGGAGACACCTTCTGTAGCGGGAACTACCACAGAGCAATGTGCCAGATGTTTGTGTCTGTGGACAGATGTTGTCACCGCCACAGTGTCGCAAGAAGCAGAAGCTTTACAGATGTGATCAAAACGAACGGGAGCCGGAAGTAGGAGGGGAGGAAGTGAGGAAGTGGGGAAGTGAGGAAGTGAGGAAGTGAGGAAGTGAGGAAGTGGGGACGTGGAGCAGTGGAGAAGTGGGGAAGTGAGGAAGTGGGGAAGTGAGGAAGTGGGGAAGTGAGGAAGTGAGGAAGTGAGGAAGTGGAGAAGTGAGAAAGTGGGGAAGTGGAGCAGTGGAGAAGTGAGGAAGTGGGGAAGTGAGGAAGTGGGGAAGTGAGGAAGTGAGGAAGTGGAAAAGTGAGGAAGTGAGGAAGTGGGGAAGTGAGGAAGTGAGGAAGTGAGGAAGTGAGGAAGTGGAGAAGTGAGAAAGTGGGGAAGTGGAGCAGTGGAGAAGTGGGGAAGTGAGGAAGTGAGGAAGTGAGGAAGTGAGGAAGTGGAGAAGTGGAGAAGTGGAGAAGTGGGGAAGTGAGGAAGTGGGGAAGTGGAGAAGTGGGGAAGTGAGGAAGTGGGGAAGTGGGGAAGTAAATTATGATTCTTATCATAAACTGATTTCAGAGGTATTTATCTGGCCTTTGGAAGACCTTCGCCATGACACTGGCTTTTTTATTT
>NC_041375.1:1243996-1328996 GCF_900634415.1 Cottoperca gobio | reverse complement strand
AATTAAAAATATATTTTTTTATTGCACAGCCATCACATTTTCAAACTGAGGATTAAATCCCACAATAAAGCTGCAGGCTTATTTACACTGTGATCCATTTAATCACATAAAATGAAGCAACATAAAAG
This sequence comes from Cottoperca gobio, assembly GCF_900634415.1. Taxonomy (NCBI): domain Eukaryota; kingdom Metazoa; phylum Chordata; class Actinopteri; order Perciformes; family Bovichtidae; genus Cottoperca; species Cottoperca gobio. The sequence goes on along the minus strand of NC_041375.1, from coordinate 1,328,868 downwards.
CACAACTCAAAACCCTATTTTTTAAAACCCGTTTTAAATTAAATGCTTCAAAGAGTTTGTTCTTCTCAAAAGGATCTGTTGACCTCTTGTGTAGTTATGATCGACTTTATTATGAACAATTTAATGTGGGAGCCCCGACTTGATTTGTATGAATCCTTTTTAAACATGGAAGCCAAATAAGTTGCTGAAAACGTGCAGAAGTTGGGTACGGGGATGAAACTTTAACACCCTGATTAACTTGTTTTGAAGTCTTTTGCAGGGATTTGTTCCGCAAGAACATGAATGAGGTCCGACACGAACGTCCATGTTCATCCGGCAGCTCGTGGTTCTGTGCAGGCCTCAGCAAACTGGGGAAACAGTAGTGTGCTTCCAACTCTGGGGAAGACCCTTTCCTGTTTCAACATGTAAGGATCTTGAAACAGGAAAGGGTCTTCCCCAACGTTGGAAGCACACTATTGTCTAAAACATCGTGGTGTGCTGTAGCGTTAAGTACGGAAGCCCTGAGGGGCAAGTGAGAGAAACATCTCCTGTTCTCTTCTGTGCTTGTGAGTTAACAAGTGAAACAAAGGTTTGCAAAAAACATTTAGTCATTCATGCATTCATGTTTTCTTCCAGGTGAGTTTTAATTTCTTCAAATGCTCCAAACACAAAGTACAAGTCGTGTAACTTTACTGTCATGTTTTTCTTTGGGCGTATTTTAATTGGCGCTAATCTGCCGTTCAGTCCCGTTGGTAGCGCTGCACTTCAGCCTCGTGTGGCCGAAATGAGTATTACAACAACACACACTCAAGATTACCTGGCAAACCTTCTTTTACACCTGTTATTTGGTCGAACACAGAAGAGAAAAATTAAGATCAGACTTAGAAAATGCATCAACAGAATATTTATTTCTCACTTTCCCTTCAGGGCTTCTGTAATCAGGAGTTCAGCCCCCCAGAACAAAAGTACACACACACATCCATGTTGGTCAATAGAAAAGTCAATACCCCAGTAGATTGACAAAACAACATTCAGCAACAGGAGGTCAAAGGTCACAGGGAGCTTTTGTGAAGCCTGAATGTGTTCATGTGAAATCTCCCACTCCCCGGGATGGTCTCGGCTTTCAGATCCAGGAACTAAACCACCAAACATTTACATCACAATGAGGTTCATGTTGATGTGGAGGGAAACAGACACCTCTGCTCTGCAAGAGAGACGAAGGACTGTGTGATAAATGATCCCGATTTTAAAAAGTTAGCATGAAATCCCCCGGACCTTTGTCCTCCCGCTTCTCTTTCCCCTCATTTCCTGTCATCTCTCATTCCGGCATTCAAAGACAAGACATGAGAAACTCTAAAAAGAGTTTATTCATCTGCAAAGATTTCCAAGAACAGTTGAGAAGGACGTAAACAACGCTGGATTTAAAATGTTAAAACAGGTAAAAGAATTCATGTGATACACATTACCTTTAATAATAACAACTCCACTTCAAGTAACGTTTATAAAAGCTCTAAGTGGAGCGTCAGAGGCTGAAAAAGAGAAATGATGCTGAGGAAATAAAGCGGAAGGACGATAGAAACAAATGTTTTCTTAAACAGGAAGAAGTTAAATAAAGGAACAAAGTCAGAAATAACTTCTGCAATGGAAAAGAGAGAGAGAGAGAGACAGAGAGAGAGAGAGAGAGAGAGAGAGAGAGAGAGAGAGAGGGAGAGAGAGACAGAGACAGAGAGAGAGAGAGAGAGAGAGAGAGAGAGAGAGAGACAGAGAGAGGAGAGAGAGAGAGAGAGAAGAGAGAGAGAGAGAGAGAGTAGAGAGAGAGAGAGGAGAGAGAGAAAGACAGAGAGGGAGAGAGAGAGAGGAGAGGAGAGAGAGAGAAAGAGAGGGAGAGAGAGAGAGAGAGGGAGAGAGAGAGGAGAGAGAGAGAGAGAGAAGAGAGCAGAGAGGAGACAGAGAGAGAGCAAGAAAGAGAGAGAGAGAGAGAGAGAGAAAGAGAGAGCAAGAGAGCAAAAGAGCAAAAGAGAGAGAAATAGAGCGAGCGAGAGAGAGCGAGAGAGAGAGAGCAAAAGAGCGAGAGAGAGAGAGAAATAGAGCGAGCGAGAGGGAGATAGAGAGCAAAAGAGTGAGAGAGAGAGAGAAAGAGCGAGAGAGATAAGTTATTGTAACAAGCCTGCAGTCATGCTAGCAGCTCTGAGTCTGTTTTGATATAAATGCTAACATCAGTATGCTAACATGCTCACAAAGGTGTAAAGAATGCTTACCTTGTTCCCCGTCTTGGTTTAGCAGGTTAGGATGCTAATATTTACTTATCGCCCATAAACATAAAACACAGCTGAATCTGATCGTAGAGATAAAACAAAGTGTGTGATTGAAAGTAAGACCTTATGATGCACTAGGGGCAAGGACCCCTACTGCACGTGTATAAAAGTGAGTTGCATACAAACCGGTCTATAATATTGTGTAGGGGGCTAAAGTACCGTGTATAAACAAACCCTTTTATGGTGCATATAATGCTAAGCTAGTACAACAATAACATGTACCCGTAGCTAACGAGCGCGCCGCTATAGATCGGTGCTGCAGTGATTCAGCACAGGCTAGCTAGCTCACGTGGTTGCACGAGGATTCATGGGTAACAGTTATACTGTCAACGTTATGTGTAAATTAAATGGGTTAGTGTATTTTTTTTATGAATAGTCCGATTTGCTAATAATATGTTGGACTCATTAAGTATTTTCAGATACAATTAAATAAAAAACTTTCAGAACATTATCAAACTAAAGTTGGCAGTTTGTAGTAAATTAGGTTTCCTGAAATACAACAAATGTGCCTTTAGCTAAAAATGTAGCTTCTTTAGAAATCGATTTTCCAGAGCCGTGTTTCGCGTCAGCTCAGCAGAAGCTAATTAGCTAATTGATTCTGTTAACGAGGTTCAGACTTTGCAGGAGCGTTTGTTTTCCTCCCTCTCACAGCCAGATTCAACCGGAGCTCTATGACTTCACAAGCATGTCAGTGTCCTCCCAGCCAGGAGGGGGAGAGAGGGAGGAACCTCACACACATTTATGAGCTCACCTCAAGCAGGATAACAGAACAAACATCGCCTTGTTCCATATCACAGCTGCAACTCAACACATCTGAAACTTTTGTATTGTTGGAGTATAATATTTGCAAATGTGTGTGGAAAGTTGTCAATCTGTGTACACAGGATTTTTAGATGTGCATTTAAATCTGTGTATGCATTTACAGATTTGTTCACACACCTTAATAAGTGTTTACAATCACCAATCTATGACGGCTAATTAGATTAATTTAAATTATTATTATATATATATATATATATATATATATATATATATATATATTATTTAATATATATATATATTAAATAAAAAAATATAAAAATAAAGAGTTATAGAGGACGGGTGTAATATTCAGGAAAGATTTTAAGATATCTTGCTCTTGGATATTCTCTGAGATTAAAGTGTTGAATTTAGGAGTAAAACTCCCAATTTACAAGAAAAAAACTTCATAAAAGTCTGAATACTTAAAAACGACAATATGTTCTGTCGAAGTATGAATACATAATTATAGGGTCACTTTGTAAAAGCTTCAGAGTCATAATGATCGTCGTGGGATCGCACATCAAACATGTAAGAGCCTGTTAGTGGGGCAGACACATGTTTTACTGACCTTTGAAGAGTACACACACACACTGTTTAAAATTAGACCTCCTCCTCCTCAAACACAACAGACTCCCCAGTTTTGGACATAAGCACATTTATTGTTCTGTCTCTGTGTGCAGTATTACAGGATGTATTGATGTGATGCTCATCCATGTGGAAATGTTCATGACTGTACAGGAAGACTTTATGTTTGAGCTGTAAAAGGTGTTTTAGTAAACTGTGCCGAGTCACACGGTCAAAGTCAAGACTGAAAACATTCCATTTGGCACCGTATGTACATACATGTTATATTATTTACATACACTCACTCTCACACATACAAACTCCAAGTCCCTGACACTTTTACTGCAAGACCGCCACAGAGCACCCTTCTCTCTCTCCCTCTCTCTCTCTCCCTCTCTCTCTCTCTCGCTAACGTTTCCCCGTCTCTCACTCCTCCTGTGGGACACGGTGGATTTATGACTCTGGACTTTCTACTTTGTGGTTTTTTTCAAAGAATGTCGACCCACTCCCAGTGCAGCCGGGGAGCACACAGTCACACTGTATTCCCAAACCCACATGAACTCAGAGTCCTGCGTGTGTCTGTCGTCCAAGTTATCTCAGCGATGCACTCTGCATCTACTTTATCATCGTATGAGAAGGTTTGGCCACAGGGCTGCACGTTCAGTATTGAACGTGGGCTTCAGGGTTCGGAGGCTGGTGATAAATCCAACCAAACGATCAAAACCAACAATAATCTGAGAATCTAAATCTGTGTACTCAAAACCAGATAATCTCACGTCTCTGGGCCATGAAACGAAGCAACGACGAGCCACAAGGTTGCAACGTTACAGCGATTATTCTCGTTAAAGATGATCGTCTTGATTAATCGTCAACAAAATGTCTGAAAACAGATTTTATTTTGATTTCTTTAAAGCCAGTCACAGTTTCATAATGCCCAAGATGACCGACCGACTTCTTAAATCCCAAAGATATTTCATTTAATATAAAACAAATGACCGGAGCGGACTGCTGAAGCTGGCCTTTTTTGAGAAAAGAGACAAAAAGCAAAAACCTTAAATGATTAACACAATAAAATATAATTTTTTATTAAACAGAACTAACAATCGTTTCAGCTTTACTGTAAATAAAGTGTCCAGATGCTTTTAGAAAAGATTTCTGTGTTAAATATTAAGAGACGAGCACATTGTTGGTTCTGGTCTTTTCGTGGGATTGGTTCTAGAGGAACAGCAGCATTAACCTTTAAGGGTTCAGAGGCTGGGGGGGGGGGGGAGTGCAATTGGAGTTTACAATAACACACACACACGCGCGCACACACATCATCAAAGAAAATGTAAATCTTTACGAGACTTGACTCTTAATATTCTCTGTGCAAAATGAGGGTAAGAAGTCTATTGCTTAGTAAATGTTAGTAGTACCACAACGTCGTCATAACCACCTTCACAAATATGTGCTTTTTTAATCATCCTGTGAATTTGAAAATATCTGATGAGGAGTGAAATTTATTCAGAGTCCTGTTGGGTGCAAAGTTTATACAAAAAAAAAGAAGGCATTTTTAATGTTTATAAAAATATAGAAATATAAGCCAATGTCCTGCCTGCTCTGTGCAAAGATTGAGTGGTGGCGTTACGTGGTTGGAGTCATGTTTTCATGAGTTTATTTTGTGTAACTGCAGACAAACTCACCCTAACTCTACTCTACTCTCTCTCTCTCTCTCTCTCTCTCTCTCTCTCTCTCTCTAAAAGACCAGGAAGTTCATGTTTGTGTTGCTCCTCCATCGTCTGTCGGGGAATCTCCTGCGTAAAGATAAAAAAAGAAAAAGGCCACAGATTTCCCCCGTCGGACACATACAGTTCATTTCACTTCAGCTGTCAAGGTGCGAGTCGTGTGTTCAGTCCTCCGTCCACCTCGGGCCCCCATCCTCCAGGGACCTGTTTGTCGGACCGGTCCTGCCGCGCCCCGTGCAGAGGGATCAGTGGACCGCTCCGTTGTAGGACTTCCCATACATGTTGAAATCTGTTTCCACGAAGTGAGTAGACACCGGCTGCATGTACAGAGGGTTGGAGGCCTGAGGGAGCGAGAGAGGAAAACAGGAAGTGAATGAGAGCTTTGAACTCCAAGTGAGAAAGTTCAAGGCTCTGTCGCGCAGTTACACCAGATTGGGCGAGGAAACTAGGAAACGTGCTGCTCCACTCAACCAGCTGCTTGAGGGAAAAGTTGCCGCTTCACACCTGATTGGTCCCTGGTTCTCTGCTCGTCATTTCAAACAGGAAGCAGCTGCATCATGTTTCTCTTTAGAACTACATCGCCTGACAGCATCGTGCAGGTTTTGTGACCCAGGCGAGAGTCTACTTATGCACACTTCATGTCCTCATCACGCAGTTTGAACTGACGAGTTACACATTCCTACTGCGATCCTCACCATCTCGTATCTGGCTCGTGAGCGTGCGCTCTGGAAGTGTGCGAACTCTCTCCGGTCATGGACGGTGATTGCCAACTTCCAGACAGCGAGCAGCACCACGCCCACCAGCAGGATGCTGCCGACCACCGCGAGCAGCACCATCAGAGCGTCCGGCCCAGCACCGCACTCTGACACAGGAAGAGGAACATGTTCGTCAAGTTTAGAAAATAAAATGCTTCAGGCCAACTGAATGTTTAAACATTTATTATTATTATCAAAGAAGAGCATTCTGGGAAAAGACTGTGTAACCTTTAAGAGTCATGGTGTGTTCAAGGTTCCCTTATTGTCATTGTAAAACGACTAAATGTGAGCTGCAGTCCTTTTGTGTGTGTGTGTGTGTGTGTGTGTGTGTGTGTGTGTGTGTGTGTGTGTGTGTGTGTGTGTGTGTGTGTGTGTGTGTGTGTGTGTGTGTGTGTGTGCAGCACTGACCTGGCTCTTTCAGAGCTGTGAGGATGGAGAGTCCGCTGGCGTGCTCAGAATACGTGAACTTCATGACACAGTCGTTGTCTGTCTTGTACAGACAAAGCACGGCGCCGGGGTCCTCCGTTTCTGGAGAGGGAAGACGAGAGACAAACACGCCGAGTGTCAATCAGCTACAGAAAGAAAAGAATGTATCTTATGTTGGGACCAGTTACAATCTTTAACTTCATTCCTTCAAGAAATGACTAATTAACAGAGAAGGAGACGCAAAGAATGTGTTTAATCTTAGTAAGTAACAAAGCGAGAGAGCATGTTGAACTTGTTGAACTTGAGTTGCTTGTTTCTGTGAACTACCTTTCAGCTTCTTCGCTCTTGATGTTATTTCAGGGGAGATATTCTTGTTATTGGATGCGGATCCATCTACAGTTCTTTATTTTAATCGTTCCATCACAACCTCGCTTCCAACTTGTGTTTTGAAGAAGATTTTATCATTCTAATTATCTTTGGAGGTTTGGCTTCAGACTCAGGAACAAAGAGAGGAAGGGGAACGAGGAGAAACCGGAGAGGAATCAGCCGCTGAGGGTGGAACAGAAATCACAACTGACAGCTGAAGGTTTGGGTGCCCTTGTTTTCAAGTCCATCGTCGTCACAGACTCCAACAGCTCACAGGGGAGCATGAGGTCACGCTGCCCCGGTCCACCCATCAGCCCCTCCCGCTCTATTTCATGCACAAAGTATCTGGAATGTACATGTGGAGTCCATTAAGGCCAGTCAACTGGCTGTACTAGTGAGGAATGCTATGAAACATGTCAGACCTGTGCCAGGGCCACGCTGGGCCAACATGGACCGGTCTAATAATAGTCTCTAAAACTGTCTCCTCTTTAACGCCGTGCAGCATCGCAGTGCCATAGCGGCCATAAATCACCGTGAGCTTATTAATGCATTCCTAAACATCTCCCGACTGTTTCGCTGCAGGCTGTGACTAATGTAAAAAAGCACGTAGAAGCACTTAGTCGACACGGAGGGTTCAGTCTGCGCCGTTAGACCTCCAGCTTCCTGGTTCTTGAAATGATGCACGAGATGCAATGCTTTGAAAGAGAAGCCGGTGGGCAATAAGGAAGTGACTTAAACCTGCAGTCTCTGTAACATCCTGCAGGGGGCGACTCCTCTGTAACCTCCAGCAGGGGGCGACTCCTCTGTAACCTCCAGCAGGGGGCAACTCCTCTGTTTGTATAGAAGTCTATGAGAAAATGTTTCTACTCCTCTTTAACATTCAGCAGGGGGCGACTCCTCTGGTTGTATAGAAGTCTATGAGAAAATGTTTCTACTCCTCTGTAACCTCCAACAGGGGGCGACTCCTCTGTAACCTCCAGCAGGGGGCGACTCCTCTGGTTGTATAGAAGTCTATGAGAAAATGTTTCTACTTCTCTGTAACCTTGTATAGAAGTCTATGAGAAAATGTTTCTACTTCTCTGTAACCTCCAGGAGGGGGCGACTCCTCTGGTTCTATAGAAGTCTATGAGAAAATGTTTCTACTCCTCTGTAACCTCCAACAGGGGACGACTCCTCTGGTTGTATAGAAGTCTATGAGAAAATGTTTCTACTCCTCTGTAACCTCCAACAGGGGGCGACTCCTCTGGTTGTATCGAAGTCTATGAGAAAATGTTTCTACTTCTCTTGATTTATTACCTCAGTAACATTTTCCTGATGAGTTTATGTCTCAATCTGTAGTTTCATGTCTTTGGATGATGACAGCAGGAAGTCGCTTTCTGCTTCACATACAAACTAACATTTTACTTTCCTCTTGTCTTTATTTGCACATCTGGTATTGAGGTAATGCAAAAGTAACATAATGTTATCAAGTTATGTTTAATATTGTGATACGTGGATGAGGTCACCGACTTCTTCTCGCATGTAATTAGTTGTTTAGTGGCGGATTCTGCCTTCAGACTTTATATTTAAATGGATTCTGCTCTTTGATGTAAATGAGCGGGTGCACTGTGGCCTGGACCGCCAGCTGCCGCATGATGACATAAACATGGGGACACGACTGACCGGTGCTCGCTGGCCGTGCTTCGTGATTAAATCACAGGAGGTGTGTGAGGCGTTAAACAAGACAAGATGTGAACACGCACAGAGAGCTGAGCATCAAGAGCTGCCAGCAGATCTCAGAGCAGGAAGAAGCAGGAAGATCTTTACTGAAGTAAAAGTAAGAATACGTCGTTAATTTTTTTTATCATATTTGCTGAAACTAGGCAGCGTAGATCAAATATGAATCCAGATTCTGTCTCCATTGTCTTTTTCTCACCTTAAATATTTGCAGAAACACATTTCAGTTCTCAGTTTACAATGCCGTGTGCAGCGACAATACAGCTGAATATAATCTAAGTTCATATTGTTTCAGAGTCTTGTTCAAGAAGCTTGAGGATCAAATGTCCAACATGTTGACGGATGGTGGACGAACCATTTCATTAATTATAGCAGAAGTTGTGTAATACAAGTGACACACTTTCCTTTCATTATTAATTCAGTATATAAATGGAAAATTAATGAGCCATTTTTAACTTCACTCCATCTTGTTGTTATTATAGTGTCAGTGTGTAAATATGTCTATTCTTCCAATCCCACGATGTTGTTGTTAGTGTGCGTGTGTGTGCGCATCACACAGAGGTGCTAAATGTGTCACATTAACTGAAATTACTGGACGATGATGAACTTCGTCTCCACAGCAAGAAATGTCTAATAAAGAGACAGAGGAAGAAGTACGTCATGTCAAGAAGAAGTGAAACTGTTGCAGATGTGAATACTTGTCTCTGACAGCCAGCTGGTGTGTGCGTGTGTGTGTGTGTGTGTGTGTGTGTGTGTGTGTGTGTGTGTGTGTACTCACTGAGGGTCTCCACAGTGATGATTTCATCCTTGCACAGGCGCTGGCAGGTCTCGTTGTCTGCAAGCCGTCCTGAGTTGAAGAGCCGACACTCAATACACTCCCTGAAGCAGAGGGGAATGAAAGAGCTTAATGAAAGAACTAAAGCAAAACTTTTACTCAAAACTTTTTAAAATGGCTTCTTTAATCTTTATTCATGAGCTAGAAAGCAGACAGAGAGCACAAGTCTACACACGGCCTGCATGTTATTTTAATGTTATTTCCACTGTGGGGATTCCACTGTCCTTTTAAACACAGCGAACTGTCAGCAGCTGGTGGACTAATAAACTGCAGCCACAGACAGGTACAGGGACAGAGACAGAGACAGAGACAGAGACAGGTACAGGGACAGAGACAGGTACAGGGACAGGTACAGATACAGATACAGAGACAGGTACAGGGACAGATACAGAGACAGGGACAGGTACAGAGACAGGGACAGGGACAGATACAGAGACAGGGACAGGGACAGAGACAGAGACAGAGACAGGTACAGGGACAGAGACAGGTACAGGGACAGGTACAGATACAGGTACAGGGACAGATACAGAGACAGAGACAGAGACAGGGACAGATACAGATACAGAGACAGGTACAGGGACAGATACAGAGACAGGGACAGATACAGAGACAGGGACAGGGACAGATACAGAGACAGGTACAGAGACAGATACAGATACAGAGACAGGTACAGAGACAGAGACAGGTACAGAGACAGGTACAGAGACAGGTACAGAGACAGGTACAGAGACAGAGACAGGTACAGAGACAGGTACAGAGACAGGGACAGGTACAGAGACAGAGACAGGGACAGGTACAGAGACAGGGACAGAGACAGGTACAGGTACAGAGACAGAGACAGGGACAGGTACAGAGACAGGGACAGAGACAGGTACAGAGACAGGTACAGGGACAGAGACAGGTACAGAGACAGGTACAGATACAGATACAGATACAGAGACAGGGACAGGTACAGAGACAGGTACAGAGACAGGGACAGAGACAGAGACAGAGAATACAGAGACAGGTACAGAGACAGAGACAGAGACAGGTACAGAGGAACAGGTACAGAGACAGAGACAGGTACAGAGACAGAGACAGGTACAGAGACAGGTACAGAGACAGAGACAGAGGACAGGTACAGAGACAGGTTACAGAGACAGAGACAGAGAGAGACAGGTACAGGGACAGATACAGGTACAGGGACAGAGACAGAGACAGAGACAGGTACAGATACAGGTACAGGGACAGGTACAGAGACAGAGACAGGTACAGAGACAGAGACAGGGACAGGGACAGAGACAGGTACAGGTACAGAGACAGGGACAGAGACAGGTACAGAGGACAGGGACAGGTACAGGTACAGGGACAGGTACAGGGACAGGGACAGTCACGACTACACTTCACAGGACGTTTGTGCAGATAAAGAGACGCTGTCCCTCTCTGCTTGTAATGAGGTACATTTAGCTAAAACTTAAACTGACGCGTGTTTTTCTATTCTAAAAAGAAATGTGGTGCATTTATATCAATGAGGGTCGGCTCGCTGTCTGGGGGAAAACAATGCAACACAAACTACATCTAACAAAAACCTAAATCTAAAACAGTTTTAGATTATAAGCATGAAGGACTGTTGTGTTACACAGCATTAGTGTTTATGTACCTCCCTCATGCACATTTAAAAGACTCATTTAATGCAGGCTTTCTATTGGCTACACATGAACTGTGACATCGTACTCTGTTGGGAAACAAGTATAAGAAAATGATAATATTAGATCGGGGTCTGTCAGGTCATCCCGCAGCAAAAATGTTCAAATAATAAATGTAGAAAAAGCCAAAGAAATGTTGGATCCACACAAAAAGGCTTAAACCTATAGCTCGACTTTTATTTAAATGTCTCGTCAACTTGCTGCCATTTAATGCACTAAAATAAAACTCCACAGTGGAAGTTACAAACTGTATTAAAATAATAAAACGTATCATCGTCTCTTGCTATTGTAAGATTTGTATCTGCTGCTCAGCTTCACTTCATCCTTCAAATACCATCGAACATGTACAGTTCATGTCACGACACATGACCTCTGCGATCATGGGTCCAGGGTGAAAGGTTGTTCCATAAAGGACTTCATTTCTCAGGGTGACCAGCGGCATGAGAGTTATCTGAACAGCTCATCAAAGCGAAGATAAGTCCATAAGTGAGTGAGTTATGAGAGGGGGTTGGATGCTTTGACCTTTCACCTGCTGGATCACTGTGGATTCCTGAAGCACCTTGTTTCAATTTTCCACATTTTTCTTATAAAATACAATTAACTTCCTCCTACCAATGATCTGAGCAACAAAACATGCGTCTCTCCACCCGCGGTGCGAAGTGGTGGGACTTTACCGTTTAGTGCCACAGGCGTCGGGGCAGGTGGGGCATTTCTCACAGGTATCCCCGAAGGCCCCCGGCTCGGTGCACTGACAGCGGCCGCACACGCAGTTTCCTCGCCCGCTGCACATCTGCCCGTCGTCTGCGATGCAGGACGACGTCTCTGTGGAGCAGTTACAGTTGTCGCCGATGTAACCGGCGTGGCACTTACACTCTCCGCAGTGACATTCCCCGTGACCTGCGTGAGAGGAGAGCAGAGAGTCAGTTTTTATACGTCTACTATACTATACTAACTACTGATACTGTGACACCACCGACAAACACTTCAGTACTGGGGAAACTATACTCCAGTACCAGCTGAGAGCTGTTGTCATATGCAAAACTATTTCAGAGAAGCAGGCGATCAAAATCTTAGATCTCAGGCTCCCTCCAACAATGCTCATTAAATATGTAAAAAGAGAAAGAATTGAAGGCATACAGGAATTTCAAAATGAATACATTAATGTAGTGAATGCATGCATAATGACAATACATGTAAACATACAGGGATGTAAACGGGTTGTAAAAGTATAGAAACTTTGTTTTTCAAGAGTTAAAAACTGGATTCATTTTATTCTGAAAGGATAAAGACCAACAAGGCCGAATGCAAACAAACAAATCAAATGAACTGGATAAAAAACAAGAACTAATTCTCTTTTATGACGCTACAGCACAACATATCCTCTCGTAAGAAAGCTTTCCACCAGACGTTGCAGCCCGGCTGCAGGGATCTGCTCCCATTCAACATTTCAATAAATCCTAAAGGTGTTGAGGTTCAGTCAAGTTCTTCCACATCACACTGGGGAAAGGCATTTCTTTCTGGGCCTGTCTTTGTGTACGGATGTTTAAAAAGAAAGTTGCCTTTGGTTTTTCAGGCATTTTAAATTGCACACGCACTGTGAGAGAACATTTTGACCTTTGTTTGCAACAGTGAACAACTGGAGCAGCTGGAGCTAATCCACATTAACGCGTTATCTGCACTGGAATAAATCCAACAGAAGACAAGTCTTCAGGAGAACGCCGCGTCCCCCTGGGTCTGGTTTGAACACAGATTTGTCTCGGTGGTCTGTGCGAGCGCTCTCGCTCCACAAACGAGAGGAATCCTTGATGAAGGGAGGACGGCCGCTGTGATACGGGAGGCAATGCTGGACAAGCTTATTTCACACTAGTTGTTCCAAGACCTTCCACAAAGACCGCATTCATGAAGCTGCTGTCTCCGATGGACGAGGAGTAGAAGGAGAAGAAGGAGATGGCCTCACGTTATCAACACAAATCCAAGAATTCAGTTTGTATGAGAGGAAAAGGCATCAGTACTGCGACGTGTCCGACACACAAAGACAGCTGCTAATCTTGAGCTGGTGATGATCTGACTGCTCCAACAGAAGTCCCAACAGGATCTGAGCGGTTGTAAAAAGTAACATATGGTTTCATTATGAGAGGTGGAACCACCCGACCCGTGTGAAACCCAACAGTCCTCGACGTATCAGTCCATTAATGCATCTATTGGTGAACAGAAAACTAATCTGCAGCTGTGCTGATAATCAATGAGTCCTTAAACGCACAATATGTCATTTTCATAATAAAAAAAAACAACAAAGCAAAGTTTGGGGGTGTCGTGAAGCTGCAAAGGATCATGGGAGTTGTGGTCACGTTGCAGTCAGTAATCTCCAGAGGTCTCCTCTTCTACAGCAGCTTCACGATATAAATAAATAAATATATATATGTATTTTTTAACCATTATGTTCTTGCACCTTTTATTTTGAATGTCTTAGGTATACTGTAGGTTGCATTGTTGGAGTAGAACGGGATTTAAGATTTTCACACTAGCTGTCGTGCAGAGGACAAGAAAGTCTTTGAATCTTAAATCTTTGAAGAAAAACAGAACGTGATTCAACTCAGAGCCTCAGCGGTCAATGAGACTTCTCAAAAATGACCAGGAAACGTTCAGATGAATCACGACCTAGTGGTGAGGGTTGTGCAACAGACTGTCTGGACTCTCAGACAGTCTTTATATTTCTGTATCAACACGTTTCCCTTCTTCATTATGCATTTAAAAAAAACCTGATCAAATTAATCCTTTTTGTTGAGTCTGGAGCTCCACTCCCACACTGTGGCTGAGTCATGGAACCAACCCGAGGACCGTGCGACCTTGAATGACACCACATGCAGTTCAGCACTAGATGCAGCAGGTAGATGCATTCCCACATCGCTGCCTGGAGACACGCAGGGTTTTAAAATCACTTTTGAAAAGGCTTATGTAAATATTTGGAGATTATATGAAAAGGAAATGAGCCGTCGGGTTATTTTTAGAAGGATAGATGTTGCTTCATCTCATGCAAATGTGCCAGACAGTCTGAAAACAAACGGGGGCTAAAACTAAAAACTGCTCTTTTCATAAAAGCATTTCAAATAAACACAACAAAGCAAATGATATCTGACATCTGGAAGCATCTGTGAGCACGTCCAAGTGTTTCCCATCTGCAGTGATGGAGTTACACATTATGCACAAGTCATGCATTCAAAATCTTACTTTAACTTAAATAACATGATTTATTGATTATATTGTGGATTATTAATCTGGATCTTCAAAGTAACTAAAGTTATTAAATAAATGTAGTAAAAAGTACAAAATCTGCCTCAGAATTTAGTGGCGTAGAAGTAAAAAGTAAACTCAAGTAAAGTTGTACTTAAGTACTTGAATAACTTTAAGAGTGAGGCAGCGACGACACGAGATGAAAGATGCTTCTTACAGTCAGAGGAATAAACAGACGATGTGTTTATATTTTCTGTGTCTGGTCTGCAGGAACCAGAGGTCGTCACACTGAACTCTGACCCTCAGTCGGAATGCAGCGTCTGATATGATGAGGTGGTCGCTCCCTCTGCAGACCACTGGGGAGGCAAAAGGGAGAAACAGTCGCTGCCTGTGTCGTGAGGTTGTGGCGTGTGTGTGTGCGTGTGGAAAGAAAACGTTCCCTCTAAACTCTCACATCTCCGGTTGCAGTCTGAAGCGTCGCCTTATTTTCTGCTCTCAAAGCTTCACTGAATATTTTAAATATTTGTGGTGCACCCCGCTTCGCCTGCAAAGAATTTGTACATTTGAGAAAGAAAAAGAAAAAGAAAAAGAAATCCCTCGGGAGGAACAAGAAGGCGTGAAGGTTTTATTTCCTGCCTAACAGTTTCCTGTGGGAACATTATTAACATGCTTTAATTTAATCTTTAAGATGATGTCGCTGTGAAAGTATGAAAGAGGTAAATATTAAAGTGTGTTTAAAACCTCCCTCTGTTTCCATGGAGACATTAATCACACAGTGCACTATGTTGCATTTAAATGTTTTACTTGAAGTTAGTTGACAGGCAGTGGGGGGGGGGTCAGGGGGAAGAGAGCTCGAGTCTCACCTCCGCACATTGATCACATGACGTCGGCCTGCTTGTCACATTGTTGATTTAAGAAAGTCACAAAAACGTGTGTGTGTGCGTGTCTGTGTCTGTGTGTGTGTGTGTGTGTGTGTGAGGTTAGGGGGGGAGGGGAGGAGCGCCTGGTCAGTGCCTCTGACTCCAGACATTTACAGAAGGAGTCCCAACGTTTAGTTTGGTTGCAGACTTGTGCTTCTCCCCTCCAGAGAACAAAAAGACACTTTCTGTTCATCGTTTTCCACCTGCTGCTCGAACACTAGTGGATTCACCACAGAGACGTGCGTCAGGCTGCAGGAGCTGTTTATGAACTGAGGCTGCAAATAAGTATTTTAATCTGTTATTATACGTGTTTGGTCTCTAATGTTGAATCCAAACATTCTAAGTTTCCCCATCATAGAAGGCTAAAAGACTCAAATACTCACATTTGGGGGATTTCTTTAGAGTTCTGCTCAACAATTAATTGCTTATTAAAAAAAAGTCAGATTGAGAAACTAGTTGATATTTACAGCTTTAGTCTGCAGTGGAAACATGTGAGCAGTGAGATCCATGAACGTGTCACAGTGGTGGTCTTTGTGACACACACAGTCTCGTAGTTCAAAGTCTAAACCGCCACCACAGAGTCACTCAAATAAAAGTCCTTAAATGTGCCACGATACACAACTTTATCTTAATACTCCCACATGCAGCGAGCGCGTGGTGTCGCTTCTTTGTCCCACTTAAATTTAAAAAAGCAAATATGTCAAATGACAGAGCGCTCCGTGCGTTAATTTCAGAGAAGTGAGGCGAGACAGATCCATCACAGCATGCAGCCCCTCCCTGACCCTGGGAATATGACTTTAAATGACAGCAGAACAATATCAACACAACCACCTAATTACACGCTCGGCTGCGGGGGAAGATTACGTTTGGTCTCTTCAGAGGCTTTTTATTCTGTATAGTGTTTGAGTTAAAAACAGACAGAGAGAAATTAAACAGAAGCTTTGCATTTGGGAGCAGATCTGAGTCACACTTTACTTTCATTCATGGGAATGTTGTTGGCGTCGGTCTGCCGTCTCCGAATGTCCTTCTACTTTACTTTACGAAGGGAACTTTAACCCTCTGAACCCGAAACCTGCTGGCGGGTTTGAAAAGCAAGTTTTCTTTTAAAAAATAACCAAAACGCAGCATGGACATTATCCCCAAGTGTTCAACTTTCCGACGGTCCTTGAACTAATCATGAGTCACAAACGCTTCGTCAGGAAAAGTAACAAAATCGAAACTTCAATTTATTCTGTAAGTCTCATCATTTAAACAAAAATAAAGCGTTTGCACGAAACAGATCCTGTAAAAAGATTCTGCACAACTCGGCGCAATCAGGAAGCCAAAGAGTAACGTGACACAAACTGAGCGAAGCGTCGACTGACCTGCAGGTGAACGATGTAAAGCAGGTGTAAGCACAGAGAACGTATGTACGGCATGTACTGCATGTAGAGCCTAATATTAGTAACTGTTGTGGACACTTAAAGGCATGAAGTATATATAGAGTTCTAAGAAATGCAACTTGTTTTCTATGACTTCTGGCATCATAACTGTGATACTGCACACAGCTCACAGAGACGTGAGGAGCAGGACACTTCAGTGAAGAGATGGAAACACAAGTGATGCTTTCAGTTTCCACAGAACATTGTCAGACGGGACAAAAAAACATCAGAAATCAGCTGTGGTGTCTCGCAGAGCACAGAAAACAAGTTGGTATCACAACACCACCCCCCCCCCCCCCGCTTCAGGTTTACTCGAGGACGCATTTTCTGTGGTTCATGAGGAGTGATTCCTCATCCTCCCTCAGGGCTGGAATACAAACCGATAAGATACGAGGGAGACACAACACACAGACGCTCTCCTGTCTCACACACACAGCTGCTGCAGCTTTGACACTCGGGAGGGAAAACAAGCAACGTCGATGGAGGGGCAGCGGTCGTAAACGTCCATATCAAACGCCTAAATACCTCTCCTCAGGAGGCACATAACTTTTAGAAAGGATTTGCTTTGTGAGATTAAAGGCCTGTGATTCATAGACTCCAGGTCGCACACAGCAGCAGCGCTCACTTCCCCCTGTGGGGGAAGTGAGACTGAGGTTCATGACACACGCCATGTTTGTCTTCATAAACTCTTCTTGGATTGTTTCCTTCTCACCTCCGGGTGTACTTCCTACATCCTACAACAAAGTGCAGGAAGTGATCGTCTTTGCTGGCACGACTTCTTCCCACTAACGCTCCCTAAAGTAGCGAACTGCTGAAGTTTGCTGCTCTCATTAAATGTCTGGATGATATCTTATAATTATATATATAACGTGTTCTTGGTTTCATTTTTAAATAGTTGTTACACCTGCAGCCGTGTTATTTGTGCAGGACACTTAACTGAAAGATGTTATTTTATCTGTTTGCTAAGGTGGTTTTTAAACTCCTGTACGTGTGCATGACACGGCGTGTTAATTACGCAGCTCTGGGAGGTGCTGCGAGGTGATAGTGTTACTTTTGGAAAGAGCCGTGTCCAGCGTCGATGCTAAGCTAACGAAGAACACAAAGTTCTCCAAACTGTGAGCTCTGAAAGTTACAACAATGTTGTTCTTCACCACTTCATTTAAAACCAAGTCCATGTGCTTCAGCGTGGGTCTCCTGTGATGTGTGTTTTCTAAATGCAACAACAGTTTGAGCTGTGTGTGTGTGTGTGTGTGTGTGTGTGTGTGTGTGTGTGTGTGTGTGTGTGTGTGTGTGTGTGTGTGTGTGTCAGGGTAAAACAGCAAAAAAATGTGGGCTATTAAAATGTGCAGGCCAAGACAAGCTCAGTCTTTGTACGCTGAGCCAAGCTGTTCGTCATCAGAAATAAACAGAGAGCCGATATGTCTCTTTATGAGATGTGGGGGGGGGGAGGAGAAGCCTTCAAAGAGAAACAACTTCTTCTTGGTTAAGTTTGTGTGCCAGTAAAAGAAGAAGAATGGCACAAAGCTCCCTGCAGAGCTCAGTAACACAGCAGAATCAGATGCGCTGCAGTTAGAAGCACCAACATCACATGTTCCACAGACAACAGTCATTACCCGCCGACAAAACACCGTTTACTTCTAGATTCTCCTGCGACGCCGAGTCACAGGATACCTCAACGTCCAGTTACATTACTCGCAGTAAGCAGAAGACAATAAATAAAAAAGTGCAACTTGGCGACACGATGTTTGTCTCAGAGCTTCATAACAGCTGTTAAATGCTGAGTAAGCGTTTCAGATGCTGACACATGTAATGTTACAGGCCAACATGATAATCATCTCTCATACTGCAAGCTCAGCGTGATATTGTTGTCATTATATATAAAGAGGGATTTACGCTGCTTCTGTGTGGACGTGTGGCAGCGCAGTGCTTAGACTCTTTGTTAACCCTTTATGCGTTTCAGCCATTAAATCTTCTTTAGGTCGGACACTTTTACTTTTATTTATTCTAACAGTACGGCTGAGTTTGATCAGATATTTGAGTCCGTATGTGCTCGTTAGTATCAATTTAGACGACGTAATTGTGTATCACGATATCTCGATGTGCAATTTCATCTCAATAAAATAAAATTATATTGAAATATCACCCAGAACTATTCAAGAGCGGCTTCAAAACAATCTTCCACAGCAGTAATGCACAGGTGCACAGGTGAACAGGTGAACAGGTGAAGTGCAGTCATGGTGCTGCAGACTTTATGGAGAGAAGATCGTGCACATTAGCTGCAAAGCTTGTGCACATTGTCTCGGCTACAACCTGACACAGATGTATAAAAGTCTTTAAAAAAAAGGAGCCACTTGTGTTCTTCTACTTTAGAATTGCATTAACTGACATGCTGCTTATTCACACGCCCAGCAGTAACTGAGGGACATGTGCAGCACCAGCTCGTCTCCAACTGTACAGAAGCGTTTCCACTGTAACCTGCTGCAGCAGCTGGAAACCAGGCGGCTGGTAACTGTGGGATAAAACTAAGATCATCTGCGGGTTGGGATCCTTCTCATAGATTCTCGTACGAGTGAAGCTGAATTCAGGAGCTCGACTTGATGTAGTACACATCCTGCATCCAACATCAAGCAGGCAGCTGTGAAACAATTACAGTCAGCTGTTTAGCTTTAAGGATCCTGGCGGCTCCTAATGCTGAAGAACCACCCAAGAGGCTGAGCTGACCAAAAGCCTGACAGACTTAAAACATAAGCCCTGAAAAAACAGCTGCTGAGCCGACAACATGAAACCCAAACACTTTTCACTTCATCTAAAACGCATCTTTCGTTTTCTCATGCGGACGATATCTGGAGAGTTTCTCTTTCACACAGCGGGAGATTTCTTTGTGTCGATGACTCCGTGATAGAAACGTCATGAACAGACCCACCTGATCACACACGAGCTCAACCTGACATGACTCTGACTATGTAGTGTGGAGGGTGGCGTCTGCGTCCTCACACACTGCTCCTCCGGTTCGTTCAGGTTTGGTGTGAGAGGCTTTTGTGTCGGGTACATACACGGAGACCTTTGCCGTGATACGGGTCGTTTGAGCTTTACTAGAAATATGTGAACGTGGAGACGCTTTCTAATTAAAAAAGGTGATTTCCTGAGCTTTCTACTTTTGTCCCGAGCCCCATTATCTCCGATATTAACCTCTTTTAACTCCAAGTGCTCCCACAGTCAGATTAAGACCTCGAGCATACCACAGCTCCAGTGCAAAGAAACACCTGCCCGTCTCTAAAGCAGGTTATTAGTCCACACGGCGCTGGGTTCAGGGTGGGGCCTTGTATCTGCAGAGCTTCAGCACAGAAACATGAAGCCTTTTGTCTGCTGCGGTCAAGTTCAGTCAAGTCTCAAAGAGCAGAGAGGGAGCAGTCATCCGGTGTTTGTTTTACCTCGGGGTCTGAGGACGGAGCGCCCAGGTGCTGCTCAGGGAGCTTTGTTCAGCCACACACACATTTCACACACCTGAAGGCGGCGGTCCCATTCGAGAAGGAACCATTATTAGTGCATACTAACTACACGTATATCACAGTGTAGCAGGTTACACGTGTGGGCGCACCGAAGTTACTTGTTGGCCAAATGTAATCGTTGAGACGGATCCATTTTTCTTTTCTAAACACAGTGTTGGTTCTGTGAAATACTTTAATAATAAAGATATAATTGGCCTTGTGAGTGCAGGCATCGTATAATCCGCCCGACGATTAAATGATCTACCGCGAGAATTTTGATGACAAAATATTTAACGTGTGCGTGTGTGTGTGTGTAAACATTTATCTCATTTAATTTAGTCTCCTGATAGGGCAGGCTAAATTACACTTCCATCATTCAAGTTTGCAGACCTCACATAAATTAATAAATAAATAGCATAAATTAATAAATAGCATAAATTAATAAATAGCTTAATAAATAAATAAATAAATAAATAATTGCATAATAAATAAATAGCATAATAAATGAGCATACCTCCAGCCAGCTTCACACTGAGCAGATGTCAGCTGTGCAGGGCCTTTAAATATGAGAGTATTACTTTGTGGTGCTGAGAGAGATCTTTCAGCCAAACGTTAACAAACACCAGACTCACTAATTGCTTTATGTTCAAGTAGCGACACATAAAACACGAACACGAACCACAGCCACTGAATCAAACTCACTTTACAGACTCCACCTTACTGAAGCTGCAGCAGCTCACACACGACGAGGCTGGTGAATCTGCAGAGCTGTCACACAGTGTTTCAACCTGCATCTAATTATCTCCTCCAGAATACAAACAAATAATCATATATAATCAAATAGCACTGGGACAACAAAACAAGATACTTTTGTGGTAAAACGTTTCAGATGATGATGACGGGATCTCAGCCTGCAGAACAATGTACCAATGTCCCCTCTCCATGTCCCCTCTCCATGTACTTTCTCCATGTACCCTTCTCCATGTACCCTTCTCCATGTACCCTTCTCCATGTACCCTCTCCATGTCCCCTCTCCATGTACTTTCTCCATGTACCCTTCTCCATGTACCCTTCTCCATGTACCCTTCTCCATGTACCCTTCTCCATGTACCCTTCTCCATGTACCCTTCTCCATGTACCCTTCTCCATGTACCCTTCTCCATGTACCCTTCTCCATGTACCCTTCTCCATGTACTCTCTCCTCCATGTACCCTTCTCTATGTACCCTCTCCATGTACCCTCTCCATGTACTTTCTCCATGTACCCTTCTCCATGTACCCTCTCCATGTACCCTCTCCATGTACTTTCTCCATGTACCCTTCTCCATGTACCCTCTCCATGTACCCTCTCCATGTACCCTCTCCATGTACCCTCTCCATGTACCCTCTCCATGTACCCTCTCCATGTACTCTCTCCATGTACCCTCTCCATGTACTCTCTCCATGTACTCTCTCCACATACACGTGTGTCATAATTTACAAAAGTAGAATTAAATGGTTCTTAAAGGAAGTAAGACGTGTTAGTTCACTAAAGCTCGTTCTAATATCTCTGCAGTGGTGGCAGTGAACTTCCTGTTTGAATGCAGATCTGATGTTTTCTTGATCCAACAACAGGACACCATATTCTGACATTGACACACTTTTCTCTTTATAACAAAAGAAATATGAGAAATCTTCTATAATGACAGCAGTTTCAGGAGGATTACCTGTGTCTCAACATGCTGCTGTTGCTGCAGCTGGAATAACACATTCCACCTGCTCTGTCTCTTCCCATCAGACTGTTTTACATCTAAAAGCAAAGAAAGATGCATCTCTCGTTTCCAACTGACGAGACCTTTAACAAAACAAATAGACCAATTAAAGCAAAAGGCACTTTAGACCAGAAGAGAACTGTTTTCCAGTGAAGCTCTGTAATGTTTGGCACGGACATGAATAAACACACATGTTCCCATTTACCCTATAAGGAGACGTGCGTGCGTGCACGTGGTGTACATGCATGCACACAGCAGTTTTCTTTATGGGGTAAAAGAGAGTTTGTCTGGAAATGAAGCAACGCTATTTCTGGCAACTGGAGACCGCTGAGCTCTGAGATCATCGTTTAAAACCAGCTGCAGTCTGCAGAGGAGATGTGGGTCAGGGGGGCAGCAGGACCCGGAAGTCTTACTGATACAAACAGGAGAAAAGAGCCCGAACAATCCAACAGCATCAGTGCTTATAGATCAAATACGGAGTGAAGAGACATCCGATACATCAGCTGATGATCCCCAACATGCACGTCGATACGCTAACGTTTATAGCACAGCTCGTTAAATTTGGTAGTGAAAAGATTTGTCCCAAGGAAGTAGTTGTACAGGCGAACAATAAACGTTATCAAAGATTATTCAAACAGTAAATATCGTCTAATATGTCAACGTTTCATGAGAAAACCAGCCGTGTGTTCATCTGTGTGAGTAAGAGAGGAACGCTTCATCATTTATTGTATCTGCAAAATTCCAAAAAGCGATGAAAAAACTGTATATTTATAAAATATATATATATATATATATATATATATATATATAATATATATATATATATATATATATATATATATATATATATATATATATATAATAAATATATATAGTACACTTAAAATATTAAATAACGAATGCAAAACAAACTAATAAAAAAACTAGAATAATATAGAATGGAGGAAACACTGGTCCTGCAGTTTTTGTTGGAATATCTTCGCAGATATTAATATATCTGTAAAATGCCAGTAATGGCCGATAACACCCGATTGTAAATATGTGATCGCTGAAGTAATTTTTCATGCAAAAATGGCGTGCTTTTCTCAGGTGCTAAAAGAGCCAGTAACTCATTCCAATATAAATATCGGCGAGAGAATACAACAAACAATCGCAACATGAGAGGGGTTTGAATCAGGTCATTACATGAGTCTGTCTGCACGTCTGTCTGCTCGTCTGTCTGCTCGTCTGTCTGCTCGTCTGTCTGCTCGTCTGTACGTCTGTCCCCTTGAAGACGCTCCTCAGACATAAACACAAAGATGGCTGAGGAGATACTGAGTCGTCCATCACGTGTCCTCTGAACCCAGACACAGAACATCCTCCCTCTTCTACAGATCCAGATCTACTTCCTACTTTCTTAAGTGCTATTCGTTGTTATAAGGGTTTAAAGAGTCTCAGTGACTTCTACAAGTCCATTATAATAAAAACCAGCAGAGTTCTCTCCATTACTTCACATTTCACTGGGAAGAGAAGAAAAGACGGCGAGTAAATATAAAATGTCGTCATCCATCAAGCATTTGCTGAGTCTTGCAGTAAAGCTCCTGGTCCACCAGAATGAAAGTGAGTGTTCTCGTGGTTCAGCTGCCTCGTGTCACCACAGCACGCACGCCAACACAGACGGGAGATCCTAAAAGTGCTCTGGATAACATCCTTCACAGAGCTTTGCCCGTCAACACTTCTATAACAGATAGAACTACCCACTGATGAAGACCATGTGACACAGTTTAGGTTCTTATTTTGTCAAACTAGAATCCTCTTAAATGAGGCCAGTCTGCCGTGCCCTCAAATTTCCTCTCCACAAAAGAAGGACATTTAAATTGAAGCAAAGTCAAACAGTCGTGTTCAGGATGACAAAGGAGGAGGGAGAACAGAAGAGCCGACAGAAAGACAACGAGAGAGAAACACAAACAAGTGGAACATCTGAGCATTTTATCATTATGTTTTGTGAAACTGTATCGAGGTTTAATTAACGGTTTTCATGCAAAGCTCAGATTACACAGAAAGTAGTGAATGATGTTAATGTGATGGATGCCACTGATCACAAAAGCAATCGCAACATGATACACATCTCATGGCCCGACTCTCTCCAGCATTTCAGATTCACAGGCTGATAGCTCCACCTCAGCTGAGCTCCACCTCAGCTGAGCTCCACCTCAGTTGAGCTCCACCTCAGAGAGCTCCACCTCAGAGAGCTCCACCTCAGAGAGCTCCACCTCAGAGAGCTCCACCTCAGATGAGCTCCACCTCAGATGAGCTCCACCTCAGATGAGCTCCACCTCAGATGAGCTCCACCTCAGAGAGCTCCACCTCAGAGAGCTCCACCTCAGAGAGCTCCACCTCAGAGAGCTCCACGGGGAAACTACTTTCCGACATCGGAGACGAGGAGTTGTTTAAAAAGAGGGACACAGCCCCCTGAGGACACCATGCCAGCTGATTTCCTCCTTAATAAAAACCTGCAGCGCCTTCGGGCAGTCCGTCATTCTGAACACTTTCCCAGACATGAGACTACGAGCAGCCGAGCGTGACCGACCTGACGGAGCGCAAAACTATTTACAAGATATGTCTGCTTGCTCAGGGGCTCACAGCCTTAATGCCATTTCCTGTGGATTCTTTAGAAACGTGCCGGCAACAAATTGTTGTTTTTACAGCACGTCATACACACGACACTCCACAACTACTAACTGGCAGATTTGGAGGAAAGCGTGGAGCCGGCGTACCCTTTGGTATCATTAGGATCTCATTATGGCTCCACCCTGGGACAGGAGGAGAGCGGCAGAAGGTAGTGGACTGTTAACATTTAATGATGCATATGGATGATCGGCACAAACAAAACAGCCATTCTGCATCTGTGCCTTCAGTGTGTGCTCGCTGCTGACTCAGCAAAAGACTTCTGTTTCTACTGGCTGTAGATAAATAGAGGCGGCCATTGTGTGAGGAGATCGCGCCAAAGCTGGCCACACTGTCACAAAGCCCTCTCTGTGGTTTCACGGGAACAGCCGTTGGCCTGGGGACGGAGCCAGGAGGTCTCGCAGCAGAATGCCGGCGGAGCCTTGGACCCGATGTTCTGGGAACAACAGCCTCGGCCTGTTCGGTGAAGCGGAGCAGATACACGGAGCCAAACCTGCCTTTTCAAACCCCGTCTCTCTCTGGGCAGCAGAGTAAAGCAGCTCAGTGAGAGGAAATGGATTTCAAGTTGGCACCAGCACATCTCTGTTTACTGGAGATAACTAAAGCTCTAAAGAGTCACTGAACAATCTCAATGTCTGCGGTTTGTAATCAGTCATCTCTTATCCGTCTCACACTGCATCTACAAGAATCACAAGAAAGCTCAAAGCAAATCTCTGTTTATTGCAACAAAGGCATTTTAATAGTTTAGAGTCATGTTACACCTACAAACTGACCATAAAGACTTTGAGTGCTTTGCATCTACATGAATCCTTGCAAACTCATTTTGAGTCCAGGAAGTGCTTCTACAAACATGTTTTGAGTCATCCAAAGAGAAAGTCTTTCCACTTCTCTCAGGTCTTCGATCACAAGAACACAAAACAAAACAAGCGCTGCGAGGCGGACAAGAAACAAAACACCAGCTGAACATCTGAACATCTGAACAACTACTGTTGCAGCTGCTGCTCGGAGCGAGGCCAGCAGCTCTGCAGGTGACTGTGTCTCACTCTGCAGCCAAACCCATCTTTATATTTGTTTCAGTGTCAGCAGAAGGCCAAACCACCAGGACACACCCAGAGCAGGTATGGGAACATGACTCAACATCATGGACGTGAATGACTTTTAAATTATAACCCACGTACACGCAGCAGATTTAATTACTTTACAGCATGTTTGGTGTCATCTTGTATTCTCATTAAGGTCATCCAGCAGCTGTAGTTCAAACCACAAATACAAGAACTCCACGTCAGTGGAAGTGGGTTCAGCCTGTGGATGTGTTCCTACCTGAGCAGAGGATGCCTTTGTGTCGGGCGCACGAGAAGTCGTCACACTCGCAGTAGCTGCCGTAAATCTTGCCGAACTCCGACTCGTAGCAGAGACACTGGTTGCAGCTGCACTCTCCTCGCCCGCTGCAGATCTGCTTGCCGTCGGCTTCCCGGCAGGCGCTGATGTACATGCTGCTGGCCTCGCCCTCCTGGCACCCGCAGCGGGCGCCCAGGTAGCCCGGCTCACAGTCACAAGTCCCACAGTTATAAGTACCTGCAAGGGCCGACAGTTACTTCATTCTCCTGATTACAGGATTCATACCTCTGGATTTATTCTGCTTCTAGCTTCTGATCATTTCAAGCCTTCAGTAGTTCAGATATACGTTTTAAAACTACATCTATTTATCTCATTACATCTCAAATGTGCACAGAAATATTTGAAAGTCTTCCGGCATAAGAATGAGATGATAACTGCTATAACTCAAGCTGTGTTGCATATGTATAGCTCAAGTTTAAAAATATAGTTAGAGTATACTTTGGCCGTCATTATCTCAACAACAGCAACCACAAGGAAGAGCCTCTCCATAATCATGCCACAGAAAGTCCTACATTTAGGGAGTACAATTAGGAGTTTTCTGTAGTTCTGAAGTGAAAATAGCAGGTGGGACTTCACTGATTGAGGTGTTCCACAAACTACAGGAAGCTGCACAGCAGCAGTTTTCTGTCCTGTGTGATTAACAAGGTTTTTGGGGTTTTTACAGGAGCTGCACTTGGATTACATGGATTTTTATGTTACGTTTCCTGCTGCAAGACGACGTTCGTATCTGCAGTTAGTCACATTATTTTGTACCAAAGTCAAAACATTTTGCTGCAGATGATATTACTATTATTCAAAATTGACACAGAAGTTCCTGGATGTTTTGAGGGAAACGACTCTTCAGGGTGGAAAACTTACTTTTTTGTCCACCAATGGCTATTAAAAGGTTCACATTTTATCAGCCACTCAATAGATAGCCGTTGTTGTTTGGGCCACTTGCATATATTTCCAGCATTCGGCTGGTAAATTGTCCCCTTGCTGCTCTTTAAAACCAAATCAAAGTGAATATAAAACGAGTTGGTCTAATCTGATTGGGCTGTTACTCGTATAAACATTTAGCTGCATGTAAATCCAGGTAACATATCCATCAATAAATAGAATGCAATGCAAGATGAGCTACCTATGGAGCTGCAGTAGCTGCTGTTGGGCTGTGCCGTGCGGCTGCAGCCGCAGTCACACTGATAGTCCACAGACACCTCCAGGCGGTCTTTGAACCCCACCGGCTTGATGGTGAAGCTCCGGTCGGTGCCGCGGGGTGGGCAGCTCCTCGCCTCCACGCTCACGTTGAACGATACCTAACAATGAAAGAAAAAAAAAAGTGGAGCAATTAGAACGAAAAAGTGCAACTGTCCACTGAGAGAGAACGGATAGCGACTTCCTGTTTGTGGCATGAGAACAGTTCAAGTCAAGTTCAGATGATTACAGGAGATAAACGTTTGACACTATGCAAACATCACACAGCCTCTAAACTACAATATCTCCAACCAGTTACGCGATCCCGCCCTAAAGCAAACACAGACACCGTACAAACACAGCCAGCTGAAAGCCAGCCTGTGAACGTGAACTACACATGACCCCGTGTTGTTATGGTGACACCAGTGGGCTCATTGCACCCAAAGAGACGTTTACAGTGTGCATGCTGATGTGGCAGAACGTGGGGTACGACAGAAGACCGACGCCCCTTCGATTGCTCGGAGGAAGGAAGTCTCGACAAGAGCAGAAACCTGACCTCGGCTGTTTCTTCTGTTCCAACACGAGCACGTTCGTCTGGTATTCACCTGACATCTACTCAATCACAAGCGTCCTCCACGCCGTCTGTGCAACAGAGCGCTCGGGGCTTGATCTTTGATGTTGCTGATGAACTTATGCTGCTACACATTTGATCCCAGGCTGTTTAAATAAAGCAGGTTTTCACCCAAACTAACAAAGTGCTAAAAAGAAAATGACACATGTTCTTATGGTTTGACTCTGTACTCCTTGTACTCCTTGGATCCGAGACAAAAGCCCCGAGGCGGTTTACGTGCCAGAGTTCTACTTTCCGAAGCTGTGAAAGAGTTCTGTGAGGTTGCATGTTCTCATATCCTATTTTCAGTTCAGAGATCAGAACTGTTAACGGAGGCGAAGCAATATTCTCTGCTTTGAAGCTCTGTCGAGAAACACTTGACCCTCACAAGATGAACTGAAGTTCTGCACCAAAAGCAAACATTCCACCCGTGCAGCACCTGCTGTTCTGAGCGGGAACATTTCAGGGTCTGGATCTCGTGAGTAAAAGGTAAACATGTCACGAGCTGGGCGAGGCCTGTCCTGTTGCAAATGTTGAACTCAGACTTCCTCTGACGAGATGCAGCGGACACGGCCAGTGTCAACTAATTCATTCAGGAAATATCACACAGCTAATACGACATCTTAACTGGACCAATGAAAAAGATACTACAAGGTGTAAATCAGCTGCAAGTCTTATTTTCTCGATTAATCAATTAATTGTTGTCATGGTGTATAAAATGTCCATCCCAGTTTCTCAAAGTCCAAGGTGATGTCTTTAAATGTCTTGTTTTGTGTGTCAAAAAGTCAAAGATTTTCATTTTAATAAGCTATAAAACTAAGAAAAGCAGAAAATCTGCATAGTTATTGAGCAATAGTAATCGATTAGTTGACTAATCGTTGCAGATGTATTCTAAATGGCATAAACTTCACTGATACAGGAGGATTAAATTGACCGTAACAGAACATTTACGCAGATTATGAAGAAGTTAAAAGGACACAGTGTTGGCATGTTGTCAGATATCACAACTTGCTGTAACCTCTCGTATCATGAACCTCGTTTGATTCCATCGCTTCAGTTTTAAGACTCAACACTGATGACATCAAACGTTTTGGTCTCTGCAACAAAATCCAGCCGCAGAACTCACACAATCCCAACTTTGAACCTCAGTACCACCATCGTCTTCTGCGGATTATTTCCACTGGATAGTTCACCATGCAAAGATACACCCAACACCACTGAGCATGCATGAATCCATCAGTATCAGGAGGATGAAAGTGGAGCATACGTTTGTTTTTCTTACTCCAGTCCAGAATACAACGAGCCAGTTTCAGAATACAACTGATTCTGAGTTCCCCGGTCGTCTCTCAGTGGATGTCTGCACAACACTTGAAGCTCAACCTCCACAAGTCCGAACTGCCTTTTCCTTTCCCATCCAAGACCTTACTATCAACATTGGTCAATCGGCTCGCTTCTCCCTCACTGCGAGTGGGACCCAGATACCCACCCACCCACCCACCAAGATACCCCTCAAATAAAACCGCATGTTTGCCATCCTGGCTCCAAAATGGTGGAACGAGCTCCCCATTGATGTCAGGTCAGCAGGAAGTCTTCATACCTTCTGTCGCAGACTGAAAACTCACCCGTTTCTACTGTAACTTGGCCAATAATTAAAAAGCTGATGTAGTTGCTGTCCAAACTTTGTATTGTTTGCACTTATTGCAAGTTGCTTTGGACAAAAGCGTCAGCTAAATGTAATGTAATAATAATAATACAGAAAGAGCCTACGTCACATGTTGCCTGGATTCCCCTTTCACTTCAGCGAGAGAGGCTTAACAAGTTTAACAAAAGTACACAATTAAATTAACTGTAAATGTGAGTCGCGAGGAGGTTCACCCAATCATGTTGAAGATAACTGGGAGGTTGTGGAGAAGCACTGGGGCAAAAGGTTGTCAGGAAGTAGTAGTAAATTGGGGGGGGCGGGTGGGGGGAGTGAACAGACGAGACATTGAGACTAAACTCATTGAGAAAATGCCTCAACACATAGTGAGTGAGATGTGGAGCAGGGAAACAGATCAGGGAAGGAAAAGAGACGGTGCGTTAGGTCGTGCTATGCAAGAGGTGCAGCCACTGAAACACATGTAGAGGACAACAATCACGGCGAGCAGGACTCCTCCTCGGATCGTCACATGTCCAGTTGTTCGGACTTTACATGAAAGAATCGTAACTCGTGTATCCGCCCCGTGATTTGGATCTGCTCCTAAATGTTATGGGTTCTTTGTTGGCCAATGCTACACCCGTCACCCTTCCACAGAATGTAATGAAATCAGGCCGGTAGTTTTCCCGAACCCTTCTGACAAACAGCTGAAAACACTGGTTGTCACTCTTTTTGGATGATGGAATTCTTATGACTGCCTGAAATTCGATTAACTTGGATAAAAACCAGAGAAGTTCATACAAAACAACGTAATGGAATTAAAACGCTTCTGGTTTGTTTGGACAAAGATTCCTTGAGAAGGACCTGAAGTACGTTAGCGCTGCTTTGGTTTCATTCATATGCATGAGGCCTGTTCAGTGGACATGCATCTCTGTAGTGTAACAGTGAAAAGGATCCCGCTAGCATGTCTCCTCCTGCCAGCTCACTTCTTTCATGGCTTGCAGATTCACAGGCCTCCTCCTGCCTACCTTTGTGCGAGGTCATTGAGATGCAGCATCGGGCTCACACAGAGTGAAGCCCACTGAAACATCCTCAGTGAAAGACTGGGACGTTTGGCACCCAGCGGACTGAGCCGCTACCTTCCATCTCCTTTCACTGCTGAGGGCCCGTCACCCCGAGAACCCCCTTTGTATCCACGCTGTTATTCTGGCCTCTATCCCTCCTCCTGCACCCTTTCCCATCCACCAGGGAAGTAAAGCAGTCGAGAGAGGAGCAGGGGGGGGTTCGGGGAGAAGGATTCCAGCACGCTGAGGCTCACAATGTGACCGCATGTATGAAGCTGCCCCTTGATTGCATTCTCAGTAGATCCTGGACTCAATACAAATCTTAATTGAGGGCTGTATAGAATATAAAGTGACCACCAGAGAGAGGTCTGCACTCATCCCGGGTCACTCTGCAACGGAGAAAGCGTCCCAGCTGGCGAGAGGCAGAAGAGATGTGTGATGACCGTCGGGTGTTTCCTGCGTGTCGATGTCAAACATCTCATCCAGTTACAAAATCATCAACACCAGAGTCACATGACGAAGCAGAGACGGCGCTGAGGACGGGCTTCAGGTGGACAGAGTACAACGTGTCCTGGAGTGACCCTCACAGTCCATGAGACTTTCATTACTGCGGTACTTCCCCCCCACATGTGCCAACAGCATCTCTCTGGTTACAGTGAGGAGCAATACACCCCCCCTCCCTCCCTTTAAGAGGATTCAAAGGTCACAGTTTCCTTAAGATCGTCACAACTTTGTCTTCAGTCTGATTATTAAAACATTAATCCTTTTTAAATGACACTTATAATCTACTTTAAACGCTGTATAATTATAATAAGCAGTCGTAGATATTCAGAATGCTTTGTAACAATAGTCATAACATATAAAGATTTATAAATCATAACTTTTCATAGTTGCTGGTTATTCACGGCGAGGATCATAGAATTAAATTATTATTATTATTATAAAATTATAATTTAGAGTCATTTATAATATCAGTATTAGTAAAACTATGTTAGTATTTATTATGTTATGTATTATTATCATACTTGATGTTATAAAAGATCTAATAAGGTGTTATGATTATTCGTATAAAGCATTATGAATAATTACACAGCACTATAAGCAGATAACACATATCTATAACGTATTACAACAATGGGAATTATAATACACCAAGTCTCCTTGGAAACATGTCATTGAGCTCGTTATGAGTTATGATTATCGCTGCAAAGCATTCTGAATATTTATGAGTCTAATTATACAGATCTATAAGCAGAACACAACGCTTTATAGACAGAGGCGCCATAGAAAGTGTCCGACGGCAGGTTAATGGTTGTTGTTTGCAAAGAGCCGTTTACATCTGCAGCCTGAGACCGGAGCTTCACCTGCAGCCTGGTGCATACACACAGCTCAGTGCAGCCTGAGAGAGTCACCTGCAGCCTGGTGCATACACACAGCTCAGTGCAGCCTGAGAGAGTCACCTGCAGCCTGGTGCAGACACACAGCTCAGTGCAGCCTGAGAGAGTCACCTGCAGCCTGGTGCAGACACACAGCTCAGTGCAGCCTGAGAGAGTCACCTGCAGCCTGGTGCAGACACACAGCCCAGTGCAGCCTGAGAGAGTCACCTGCAGCCTGGTGCAGACACACAGCCCAGTGCAGCCTGAGAGAGTCACCTGCAGCCTGGTGCAGACACACAGCTCAGTGCAGCCTGAGAGAGTCACCTGCAGCCTGGTGCAGACACACAGCCCAGTGCAGCCTGAGAGAGTCACCTGCAGCCTGGTGCAGACACACAGCTCAGTGCAGCCTGAGAGAGTCACCTGCAGCCTGGTGCAGACACACAGCTCAGTGCAGCCTGAGAGAGTCACCTGCAGCCTGGTGCAGACACACAGCCCAGTGCAGCCTGAGAGAGTCACCTGCAGCCTGGTGCAGACACACAGCTCAGTGCAGCCTGAGAGAGTCATCTGCAGCCTGGTGCATACACACAGCTCAGTGCAGCCAGAGACCGGAGCTTCATCTGCAGCCTGGTGCAGACACACAGCTCAGTGCAGCCTGAGAGAGTCACCTGCAGCCTGGTGCATACACACAGCTCAGTGCAGCCTGAGAGAGTCACCTGCAGCCTGGTGCAGACACACAGCCCAGTGCAGCCTGAGAGAGTCACCTGCAGCCTGGTGCAGACACACAGCTCAGTGCAGCCTGAGAGAGTCATCTGCAGCCTGGTGCAGACACACAGCTCAGTGCAGCCTGAGAGAGTCATCTGCAGCCTGGTGAGAGTCATCTGCAGCCTGGTGCAGACACACAGCTCAGTGCAGCCTGAGAGAGTCACCTGCAGCCTGGTGCAGACACACAGCTCCAGTGCAGCCTGAGAGAGTCACCTGCAGCCTGGTGCAGACACACAGCTCCAGTGCAGCCTGGTGCAGACACAAAGCTCCAGTGCAGCCTGAGAGAGTCACCTGCAGCCTGGTGCAGACACACAGCTCCAGTGCAGCCTGGTGCAGACACAAAGCTCCAGTGCAGCCTGAGAGAGTCACCTGCAGCCTGGTGCAGACACAAAGCTCCAGTGCAGCCTGAGAGAGTCACCTGCAGCCTGGTGCAGACACAAAGCTCAGTGCAGCCAGTGCAGCTCAGTGCAGCCTGAGAGAGTCACCTGCAGCCTGGTGCAGACACACAGCTCCAGTGCAGCCTGGTGCAGACTGAGAGAGTCACCTGCAGCCTGGTGCAGCAGGAAGCGTCCATCATGTTGTGCCCTCTCATACGTCTTCACCTTTACTGAACCGTGTGAGAACTCCAGAGCATTCGTATCTACAGCAAAACATCGCCGCATGCAAACAAAACATGAACAAGAATCAGAAAATGTAAAAGCCAAAGAGGAAACAGTTTCCTCTCGTACAATTACAACAGTTTCACTTCCTGAAACCAATCAACTCAACCTCTCTGATGTCACAGAAACACCTTCTTCTTCTGCTGCTGCTGGAAAGCGTAACATGGGAGCAGTATACTGGGAATAAACGACAGTAACTAAAGTCAATGAATAAATATGTTTCTAGTTCAAATGTGAGAGTTTGAATCTGCAGCCTGTCGAAGGCTTGTTTTACTCTCAGACTACAGTTTCCATGTGCCCTCAATTCAGCTCAGACATGTGTCTCTGAACGCGCCACGAAAGTGATCTGATGTCTGGCAGAAGGAGCCGGGACTTTCTCATCCCGTGTCTTACAAACTAGTACTTTGTTATTTGCAATACCTTCACAGAGGGGCGTCTGTGTGATTTGATTATTCTACAAGCAAAGTTATGCACCTCCCACAGCGTCTTTAATCACATAGAACAATGCGTCTGGCAGGAAATCAAAGTCGCAAAATATAGTTATGGAAAATCTGAGTCACTCAAAGACCGGCGTCCTGACGACGACACAGTACCTGCTTAAGACCCAAAACATGTCCTGAACAATACAAATGACTCCCGTCACAGTGGAGAGAGACGGTTCCAGCATGGGATGGTTACACTGAAGCCGTGCTGGAGCTTAAGCCCAGATCCAAAGGTACTTTAAAAAGTCTTTTATACATCGTCTGCAATGTTTAATGTGTGGACCCGTCTCTTGATGCTACAAATGGAGCTTCTGTGACGCAAGAATAAAGTTTGATCATCACTAAAGGAATAATATGTCGTCAACAAGAAGACAACAGGATGCAGAAAACATTCATGATGTAACGCTCACCGTGTCTCCTATCTTCAAGTCGGCACACTTCTGGAGGCCTGGCAGCGGCATTCCGTCCTGGCAGGTAGCGGTGAAGGACAGGCTGATGTCCTCTGGGTGATCCCACACGGACAGCTCCACCTTAGAGCGGATGTTCTGAGGAGGACACAGCGTGGGGGGAGGGGGGGTACATGTTAGTGACTCTGGCAGATGAATAAATCCTTCCAGGTTTATCTGCAACACTAAAAAGAGGATTTCTAGCAGTAGCCGTCGTGCACGTAAACATTTCCCAGTGAAACTGGAGCCACACTAAGACGACGCCTCCCACACACACACACACACACACACACAACCTTATATTACGACCATCAGTCTCCTCAGGGACTCTGGTCGAGGAACAGCGTGGAGAAGAGTGAAACATTTCTTATAGTTAATCTCATCGAAGCCACAGCGCTGTGCACAGACGCAGGTTGTGTGTGTGTGTGTGTGTGTGTGTGTGTGTGTGTGTGTGTGTGAAATACCATGGCTGTTTGCAATGCCAGCTGCATGTGGCTCAACATGTGTAGTCACTCACACATTTACTGCAACGCAAGTGTGCCAAGGACAAATCCAGATCCTTCCCGGTGCACATGGACATGCATTCGCTCTCACACACACTTTACTGACGCCTAACACAATCAGGGAGCAGCTTTGTGCCAGTCGAACTCTGGGAAGAGATGTTACACAACCTCTCAGTGTTTAGCAAAGCCCATCGAGCCAACGACCCCACAGAGCGGTGGATGTGATGTGGCAGCTGGAACGGTAATAAGGCCGCGAGTCAAAGCACTTCATTCAAGCTCACGCCCACACGCCGAGCGCGTCACGTGTGAGTTTGACTAACAGTTTCTGTCGCAGAGAGAAAACACTGCGACGAGCCAAAACAAGATGCAGGTCGGGGAAAAGTCTGCACACCCACGCAGGAAAACATTCAGGGAAGGGCTGACTACATGCAGTTCAGTTCAACAGCCAATCAGATGGACATCCAAGAGAAGCGCGTGACACATTACTGCACGTGTAAGACGATGGGAAGGATCATACTTGTAGTTTTGTCGGCTTTTTAAAATGACAGATGAGCAAATCCTGCAGGAAAAGTATTTTTATCTTTTGGTTCAGGCTCTGCTCTAAAGACCGATCACTGTGGGCGTTATACTGCACTGACGTCAGGCTGCTGTTCGTTTTAACCTGTTGAGCTTAAAACATGAAACCTTTTTAATTATTGTTGAACCTTAAAAACTTACATTTTGAAAGAATTTTTGTTTTTCAAGTGTCTCATGTGAAGCGAGTAAAAAAAGAAGATAAGCAAATGTGACGAGTACGGTTATTTTAAACTATTTCTTATTCAATTTACAATTACTGTATTGTTTTATATTTATATATATATCAATTACAGTAATTGTTATATGTAAGTTATATATATATATATATATATATATATATATATATATATATATATATATATATATATATATATATATATATATATATATATATATATATATATATATATATATATATATATATATATATATATATATATATATATATAAAAAAAACTTACATCTACAAAGTGATGATGCTACTAAAGAAATTGTTAATTATTCAATATGCGTTAATAAATTATTTATATCTCTGCAGCAAATTGGATTTTTTTCAAAGTCAGTTGTTAAAACTGCTTCAGCTCCGTCAGCTCGTTAACAGTCACAGCAGTGGAGACTTTAAAGAATGTCCTCCCCCTCCTCTTATCTTTCTTCTCAAACCCTTCTGTGTCGTTCCTTGGCTCTCACACACAGGAAACCACACACACCACACACACACACACACACACACACACACACACACACACACACACACACTTTCTTTACTCACATTGTAAGCCGCGATGATCAGCTGAATCACATTCTTAGAGTCCTGGTCCAGGATCTCGACTGTAGTTCCAGGTATGAGGGCAGTAAAGTTCTTTATAATTAAGGAAAACATTAAGACACGTTAGTTGCATGAAAACATAATTAATAAGAAAAAGTATGAAAGTACATCAGAAAGCACCTTGTAAATAACGTAGAGCCGCTTCGTCACTGCGAAGATGAGGAAGATGTTATTTTCTGCCAGTTTCTCCCCCAGAAGAGCGAGAGAGGGATAGTCCTGTGAGGAGAGACCGCAAGGCATTGTGGGTATTTTCATCCACACGAACAGGAAGCTGGCGGATGTTGATGCTTCTCTGACCCCCGTGTTGTGTTTACACTCTGTAGTGGCGTCTTTATGTTTAATCACTTTGAGGTGGGATTATTTTGTATTGGATGTAATTTGGTCCCGACTGAAATTAGCGATGGATATAACCTGTCTTTAAGTTTTATGCTTTGTATTGTTCAATTGTTACGTTTCTAACAAATAAAGATGTATGTAATTCAGCAGAGGTAACGCCCCCTGAACACCATATAAGGTGTGTTGGGGGCGTGTGCCGACACGTGCACAAGATGTCGAGAGATGCAAGAAGTGAAACTGAGGAAATGTATGTAAACGTGATTTAGAGCGTCATCAAAGAGCCACGAACACACACGACATCATCCATCGGGATCACGAGTGTAATAATCCAATTATATATTTGATTATATGATATTCATGCGGTTGTTTGAGCAGCGTGCCGTCCACATGATGGGGATTTATTATACAGCGTCCGTCGTCTTCAGACGTCATGTGACACAATAATCCACTCATACGGGTCTGTTGCTATTAATAAACATAAGTTCTTACTCAAGTCGTCGCGTTAAATTAGAATGTACTTATATTTTTATTTCAGTTACGCTGAATTCACTCAGTTCTTTGACATAAAAAGATTAAACGAACACACACGGCAGTAATATTATGCTTTGCTATACGAGGTTATCATACATCAGCTGCAGTGCAGAGAACGCGACCTGAAGGGGTGTAGTGTGTGTTACAGTCACTTCAACTGAGATGTCCTGATAGATCTGAGTTGGAATGCGCTCGTTATCAATTAAAACAACATAATTGCGTTAATATGACGACATGAATGATATTAAATGATCGCAGAGCTCTAATTTAGGTTTCTAAAAGTCTTCAGTAAAGATGTGCTCACCATCTTGGTGGAGGCGCTGTACTCGTTGTTATCGTTGAGGTGACACCTCCCGTCGTGCGGCTGGACGAGGCCTCCCAGCCGGCCGTCCAGAGCCAGGTGAGGCACGTCGTCTGTGGCGAACACCAGCAGGTGGTAGGCCTCCTTCCTCCACCCGATCTCCTCCTGTGTTCAGGGTGCAGCACGTTAGGACCCAGAGGAGACGTGGTGTCGTATCCGTATGCAGGTTAATCTGATCGTGCTACTGATATTTGAAGTATTGTTTTTACAGAATCAACACATGAGCACATTAATGATTCTGTGTAGGCGACACACACACACACACACACACACACACACACACACACACACACACACACACACACACACACACACACACACACACACACACACACACACACACACACAGCAAAGTGCTGACTAATGCATGCCACTAAAGAAACATAACATTTGAGCCACAGAAGAGGGAGTGTGTCTTTCTTTTGTTCCGTATTTGGCCTGTAAAGTATACAAAAGAGCTGCGGCTGCCCCCGTCAGAGGCCTCTTATAAGAGCAACTATGTAGCAAGTGCACGCACACGCACACGCACACACACACACACACACGCACGCACGCACACGCACACACACACACACGCGCACACGCACGCACACACGCACGCACACACACACACACACAATAGAACTATTTAATTCCTTGTTTTATTTTAAGTCATGACATTAAATCTGCGCTCTATAAACGGAGTTTAGCCAGCGCAGCCTGCTGACCTGCGAGTGTTTGAAACACGAGTAAATTACAAGGCAGCAGCTACTTGGGGAGGGATTCTCTTCCTGTAGAAAACAATTAAATTGGGAGAGGAAAAGCGGGGAATGACTCGTCCTCATGTGTAACCAGCTGCACCAGACTGCACTTCCTGTCTATCCCCCCTGGTGCTTTTAATTAACAGGCAAATAGGCCAGACGCTTGTCACGGGGGCATCTCCGCAGTTCCCTCCGTCTGAACCAAGTGTGTTCCCGTCACTCACTGCAGCCAATGTAAGCGTTTATAAAGAACATAGACATGTGTCACCTTACAAACAGCAGCCTGCAGGATGGCGTCAAACCCTCCCTCTGGTGCGTCCCGGTTGCGAGATACCATCTGCTTCTGCACCTCCTTGTTGAAACGGTCCACTTTATCCGTCAGGGAGACGATGTGGCGGAAACCGAAGGTGGGGACACAGTTGGGGAACAGTTTGTATCTGTGCAGAGACAGAAAGGCAGAGATACAGATGTCTTCTTAACTCTGCAGAATATATATTTATAAGATCTTATTTTAAGATATTTTTTGCCTTTAACAAACATTATGCCTCCTGCGATTTGGACATTGCACTAGTCGAAATAAAATTCAGACGTTAAGCTCTTGACTTATATAAACAGGATGAGCGCTGGCAGAGAGAGCCGGTGGCTCAGGGGTCAAAATGCTGTCATCTATCCCTTTTAATATGTTCCTGCCTGCCGTGCTCCACTGTGTGTGATCAACACACACACACACACACACACACACACAGCCATAACCTAGATGGGAAGTGATGCGCGATGGTGGACGCTGAGTTAGAGCGGCGCCGTCTCACCTCCGGGGCAAACATCGTGTGCCGCAGCTTTGGAGCCGCTCTGTTCTGCTGCCTGTCAGTTTGCTCATGGACAGCCCTGAGCAGCGCAGGAGCAGCTACTCTGCACAACTGCTTAAATCCCTCTGCTTTATCGAATGTGAAGAGGGATCGCTCACCCTCGCAACTGAAGGACATCTAATCATACATGATTCATGAAGCTCACATGCAGCTTCATTAAAACTGGGCTGACACACCTCGAGTGTTATTATATCCAGACGTCATCAAAACACCACCCGACTTCAACATGCGATAAATCCTGCTGCCACCACCCACCCATTGCAAGGGTTCATCTGATACTTGGGTGCTGTGTAGGAGAAGGGGGACATGTTTTTATCCACAAAGGAGCCAAAGCCCAGCCGGAAGTTGCTGGTGAGCTTGCCCATCTCCAGGGCCAGCTTGGTGCCCAAGTTACGGATGGTGTCCAGATCGTCTTTCATGGAAAGAGAGAGGTCCATCAGGTAGTAGAGATCCACTGGGTAGTCCTCCACCTGCCGCACCTGCAGCCCAAACCACGTCTGGTCTCCTGGAGGAGCAGGTGGAAAGAATCTGTGAGCGGGTTTTACCATAAAAACACTCAAATACGTGAACATCTGTGAATCAATTCATCTCCCTCTTGTAGAAAACTTCAATAATCAAAGTCTCATTTATCCAGTTGTACGCTCACTACTCCCCAAACACATTACTGTTCCTCACGCTTGCTTGGCACTCTACATAATGTTCTGCACGAGTCAGTGAAGTAGTGATGGTACGACTGGATGGAGGAGTTGGGTTATTCTGCACCAGTTTGTAAACAGATTCACTTCAATGCAAAGACTTTTTCTCAGTTTGTGGACTCTTCTTCCACCGCATGAGTTATTGATAACAAATGTTCATTCTGTGGGCGAGGTTTTCCTTTCAGAGTCGAGGAAGGAAGCTTTGTATTATTCATAAGAAAACGTTTCTTTTTTTAACTGTACCGTCTCGAATGCATGTGCAGCGCTTGTGCCGGACTCAAAATGCCTATAGATACCTGGCCGCAGGCTGAGAGAGATCTTCTGAGGCATAATCTGCACCACGTCGTACTGGGTCGACCCGGACCCTTTAGAACTCAGAGGCATGTTGTGCAGGACAGAGATGCTGCTGGTGGGGTACTCGATGAACTGCACGTCGCAGCCCCTCTTCTGCAGGCTTGGAGTAAAATCGCACCGTGACGTCAGAGTCCGCCCCGTCCCAAACTCCTGGAGGATGAAACCACAGACCTGCCATTACTGTCTGAAGAATGACGACGGGTTGAAATATAATGACAAGTGCGGCCTACAATCACCACGTCCCCTCGGTGGAAGCTGTAACTGCACAGTGTATGAATCAGGACAATTATGTTGTACCTTTTGTGCGCACCAGGCGCAACTGGGGTGAATCAGCAGGCACTCTTCACAGGACGTAGCGCTGCCACTCATACACATGTTGAGACCTGAGAGGGGACGGGAACACATCATACACCGGGACGGGAACACATCATACACCGGGACGGGAACACATCATACACCGGGACGGGAACACATCATACACCGGGACGGGAACACATCATACACCGGGACGGGAACAGAGCAGAAACTCCTTCGTAATGTAACGTGACACTAAGCAGCACAATACTTTGTGATTGTTGGCAGTGTTTATTCAGCTTTATGCTAATGTTTGGAGCTTGTGGCGTTGCATTGGAGTGCTTTGCATTATGGGATGTCTTCCTATTCATCTGTAAATGAGGTGACAAAATGTGATGACATCTCAAGGAACAAATGCAGTATGCACTATTCTAAATTATAATATTTACGTCTTTAATATTACAGGTGTTTGTTTGTCAGGTCAGTCAGTGTGTAGTGTTGGCATCTAAAGGGTCCTTTTAGTTTACTTCCCTTCAGTCAACGTATACAAAACCGATTACATATAAATAATATTAAAGTAACAAGAATAAGTCTTTACTTTTGAAATGCTGACAAAGCAAAGCAAACTTATACAGACTGAGAAGGTGTAGGATGATTTACTACACCTTCCCTTTTTACATTATGTTGTACAACTCTCATTAAATGTATACACTGAAAATAAAATACAAAGTTTAAAATATATTCTTAAACGCATTGAACATAGTGTTTTAAATCTACCTGAAAGCCTGTGTGTGTGTGTGTGTGTGTGTGTGTGTGTGTGTGTGTGTGTTAAATTATATATTATGCAATTCTTCTATTTGTTTTTAAGGAGGGGTACTTATGAAATCTATGTTTACATCTCAGAGCTGCAACAAACAACCAAATGTTGACTCTCCTCCATGTGGCTGCAGTTTACAGTAGCTCCACTCCTCGTGCGCGTGTGTGCGCGCGTGTGTGTGCACACCAAACAGTGACTCATCGTGTGATGTTTTTGCAAAATCAGGCTGATAGCAGACAATGTACTGCAAACCCAGCCTGCATTGTCCTACCTCTCGCAGTGTGCAGAACCGTCTCCAGCAGCACGCAGCACACAGCCGCGCGCCACATCAGCGTCCCCGGGCTCCACATGGTGTCACTCGGCGTGTTTGTATCCGCGCTGTGTGAAACACCAGATTTCTATGTCTATTCGCAGCTGACACCGGTTAATTACTTTACCATCAGACCTCTCATTTGGATTAAGTCCCGTTGAAGCAGTAACGTGTGCTTTAGACCATCTCAGCTCCACTGAAGCGCGTGTCCTCGGCTCATAACGAAGGGTCCGTGGAGAGGCAGGGAGACTCTTCCATTGTTTTAAAGTGTGCACAACGCGAGCGGTGTGTGTCCTGTTGATCCGCTTCTCGAGTTTCTCCGTTTGGACCCACCAGCCTTCCACGTCTTGACTAGTTCACCCATAGCTGACAGCGACTCCAAAACTTCTCCATCGATTTCATTTCACTTCTCGGTCCGATTCGGTCGAAATCTGTGCAAAAGGTGAAGCGGGGAGAGGAAACAAAAAGGATTCAATTAATGCAAACAACTCCAACAGATTTTCTTCTCCAGATTTGAGTGGTGCCTTTTCGGTTAGTCCGGTTTGTGTCCCAGCTGGAATCTCCGCCCATTCCCAGCTCGGGATTACATTAACCCCTTCGCTGCTTCGCTGAACAGTTGGCACCGCGTTGTGTTTGACACTTCGCAGAGGTGGTGTGGACACCTAGTGGTGGCTCCCAGAGAAGGTTCCAGTCACTGCCAGGGGCCGGGGAGCTTTGTTGCTGAGGTCGACAGCAAAGAGTTCAATTTCCTCTTTTGTTGTTGACTAGCTGCAGGCTGGCAGAATCATTGTGGACAGAAGTCACATGGAATCTGAATCCACTTTACATGTGGTCAGTCAGTTCCCACTGGAATCACATATTAATATCAGATTTAGAATTGATTTTAAGGTCCTCCTTCTTGTATACAAAGCCCTAAACAGAACCGCACCAAATTACACTGCCAACTCT
This sequence comes from Cottoperca gobio, assembly GCF_900634415.1. NCBI lineage: Eukaryota > Metazoa > Chordata > Actinopteri > Perciformes > Bovichtidae > Cottoperca > Cottoperca gobio. The sequence goes on along the minus strand of NC_041375.1, from coordinate 1,286,462 downwards.
CTAATCAACTATGTGCCCCCAAGAACATTACGATCATCCACTACTGGTTTATTAAATGTTCCCAGAAACATCCAAAAGAAAATTGGGGATGCAGCCTTCAGCAATTATGCACCAAAGCTATGGAACACTTTACCTGCAGACATTAGGGAGGCAAGCTCGCTCAATATCTTCAAAGGTAAGCTAAAACATATCTCTTTACTTTAGTCTTTTAATAGTGATATTTTATATCTCTTTACTTTAGCCTTTTAATAGTGATATTTTATATCTCTTTACTTTAGCCTTTTAATAGTGATATTTTATATCTCTTTACTTTAGCCTTTTAATGCTGATATTTTATATCTCTTTACTTTAGCCTTTTAATAGTGATATTTTATATCTCTTTACTTTAGTCTTTTAATAGTGATATTTTATATCTCTTTACTTTAGCCTTTTAATAGTGATATTTTATATCTCTTTACTTTAGCCTTTTAATAGTGATATTTTATATCTCTTTACTTTAGCCTTTTAATGCTGATATTTTATATCTCTTTACTTTAGCCTTTTAATGGTGATATTTTATATCTCTTTACTTTAGCCTTTTAATGGTGATATTTTATATCTCTTTACTTTAGCCTTTTAATGGTGATATTTTATATCTCTTCACTTTAGCCTTTTAATGGTGATATTTTATATCTCTTTACTTTAGCCTTTTAATGGTGATATTTTATATCTCTTTACTTTAGCCTTTTAATGGTGATATTTTATATCTCTTTACTTTAGCCTTTTAATGGTGATATTTTATATCTCTTTACTTTAGCCTTTTAATGGTGATATTTTATATCTCTTCACTTTAGCCTTTTAATGGTGAATTATACCTGGTTTAACATTGAATGTGTAAAGGTAAAGGTGTGTATTTTTGAAAAACTTGAGATCAAATAGACGGTGTTACCACGGGAGCAAGAGGAAGTTTCTCTGATAAATGTGTTTCATGTTCTTTACACAGTTAGTGGAAAAGTGAAAGATTAAAGAATATACTGGCTTTAACCGATAAGTTTCATAAAACTTAACAGGGGTTTGTTTATGAAGCGGGCTTTAACCAAGATTCTGCCAAAAGAATGTGGACTCACGGAGACGTCTGTGTTTTATACGTTAAAAGGTCAATAAAGAGGTCGACCCTGTAAACGTAAATAATGTGTAGCAAAGGGAGTAAACCTGTTGAACAGCCAAAAAAATCAAATCTGAGCAAACAAATCCAAATTGAGCACCGAGGCTGGTAGACATATTTAATATCAAGAGGAGTCAAAGGGAGCCATCTTCACCTGCCTTTACTTCTCAACTGAAGATTCAGAATATTAAGGTTCATCATAGCTCCCTTTGTCTCCTCCTGGTGTCTGGCATGTGTTACTAACTATACTAACCCCATTAAATAAGGACTATAATGAACCCCATTGAATCAAACACAGAGTTCACGTTGAGCACAACAAAGCTGAAGGTAAGAGAATATTTCAATAAGTGTTCTTTATTGACAGACGACATAACATAAAGCTGCTGCATATACAACTGTATGCAACCTTAAACACCATCTTAGAAACTATTTTCTTTAACTAATGTAACTGCAGAATAAGAACTGTGTTAAGCCATCAAACTTTCAATCTGCCAACTTTTAAATATCCAAAAAAAAAACTGCACTCAATACAAATCTGATTGGAAATAACAGACTAAAGTAGATTGTAACAAAAAGGATGATCCCCTTCTTTGAAATATGAGTTTTAACGAAAACTTGATTCAGACAAATCACTGGTAACAGAACACTCGGAGCGCCGCTCCCTCATATCTGCGCGGCACTCGCCGGCCTGGTCAGCAGCTCGGACGTCATCTCCCTGATGGTCCTAAGCGGCAGGCCGCTGAGGACGCCCTGCTGCGTCGCCTTCAGCTCCATCAGAGCATCCACAATCCTCTGCCTTGCAACGTCTGGGTGGCGCTGCGTCAGCTCCGTCATCAGGGTGTCGAAGCTGCCCATGGTGGCGTAGTGTTGGGGCACGCAGGTTCCCTTTGCTGCGGGGGAGATGCAGACCACCTTCCTGTTCTTCATGCTGGAGCCAAGTGGTGCCTGACTTATCAGCTACAGAGAGGACAGTGAGATGAATCAATCCTAAAGCATAAAACTTATTCAGACGGTTAAATATTGATTATGTAAATGAATATAATGATCTACAAGGACATTATTCTTTATTTTAGGGCTGCAACTAATGATCATTTTCATTATTTGTTGCTATTAAATGTCAGAAAACAGTGAAAATTGCCCAGTGTAACGTCCCAGGTGACAACATAAAGATATTCTGTTCACTTCCATATGAATCAAAGCAAAGCAGAACATCTTCACATTTGAGCTGAACTCAGAATGTGAGGAGATTGATAATCACCTTTCCTTCAGGGCTGTTGGAGGCCGTCTTGGTGGCGTGTGGTTTGGCGCCCTCAGGCCCGCTGATGGTGGCCGAGGCCTGGCTCTCCCCAATGGCTCTGTTGAAGTGCTCCACATGTAAAGTATGGCCTCGCATGCTGCAGCCATTCAGCTCCTTCACTGCAGCCTCGGCAGATTGGGGTCCATTTAACATCACTATGGCAACGCTAGAGAAACGCAGCCAGCGAGAGACGCGTTACACGGATGTTCGTTTGAGAAGCAAAATGCTGCATGAAGAGTCTGACTGAACTAACTGACGCTGATGAATAAGGACGTCAGACGTAACGGTTAACGCTGAAGAACATTTCGTGCTTCTCGATGCAACAACACGTGTAATAGAAGGACGACGGACTCGTATGTGTTGCAGAGCAGTCGCTCACCTCAAATCATTCTCTAGACAGCAGACGTTGACTTCAGAGGCCTGGTGTTTCTCAAACCACAGCATCACATCACTCTGGTAAAAACAAAGGTTTGAGTAAAAGCCTGTGCTGCCCTCTGCTGGCTGTGATGCTACTATACAACGCATGAACGTCACATCATCTGAATAGCTATTAAAAATGTCCAACATCTATTAATATCGATTTACATAGACAACTCTAAATGCCACTTAAACCCATGAGTACTACTTTGAGGTGGTGATGTTTGAGCAGTCAGCAGAATAAATATACAAACCTCTGTCACATCACTGGGGAGGTTGGACACACAGAGTACGGAGCTTTTCACCTCCTCACCGGCTGATTCTGTGGTAAAACAAATTCCCCACTAAGGATTTGATCCAAAAGGAAATTGAAAATCTCTCCATGTGCAGCTGCAGTTCTTTAGCTACTCACTATTGTTCGGATCTTTTGCAAACACTGTTTGCTCCTGTCCCGTCTCAGCAGGTCCTGCAGGTCCGGCAGGCTCCAGGTCTTCTTCAGCATCGTACCAAGCCTCGCATGCAGCTGCTGTGCACACAGATAATCACATCGTTGATTTAATCTTTAAAATACTTCCCAGGTGATTATTTGAAATGTGAGAGGGATACTTCTGCTTACTGGTCTGCTTTTCTTCTGGCTTGTGTGAGTTACGAATAGCGTCTCTATACTTGGGAACAAGAGTGAGGGCTCTCCCTGCTTTGCTGTTCTTCTTCTTTATCTGTTTTTCCTGACTGTGACTCTGCTGGCAAAGAAATGAGCCGAACCAAAGCTGATCAAACTGATGAGGCCTTAATGCTGAATTAAGTGAAATTAGCAGCAATAAAGCTGCTCAAGGGTTTGAGCTGTGCTCTTCTTTGACGTCTTGGTGGTGAATTCACAAAGATCTGTCCCGTCTCCAGGTCCCATGCACAAAATATATTGTGCTATGATATTACATCGCAAACACGCGATGGCTTGAAAAACAAAGTTTTGCAGCAAAGTACAATTTGCCCTTTTTTGTGGAGGAAGAAATTTGTTTGTATAATAACTTTGTCTTTTAACTGCATCTTCATGAGTTTGAGCCTGACGACCATCACTGCTGCCGTGATCACTGGACGTCTGATGTGACACCTCCTATAAATGTTCTTCAGTTACCACCAACTCTCTGAAGACACCAATCATTTCACTGTAGCTGCATGTGGCCATTAGCTCTGACTTTCCTGAATTAGGTTGTTTTTTACAATGAGGCTCATTTGCATAGAAAGGGGCTAATTATGCACCAAATGTATGTGTGCACATAGCACAGGAGCACTGAGATGCTATTTGCTCGGCAGCGTAGTTTGTGCTGCATCTCACCCTTTGTGGGTGCTTTAAGAAGTTTATTTTTGTCTTTTTGTTCAGGTTAAGCGGCCGCAAAAGCCGTGCAATCCTTTTGTGAATTCGCACCTCAGTGTGTAAACTTACCTGACAGGCGATTCTGCTTTGATCATCGGGACATCCATTTTCTTCCCCTGATGATGGATTATGTTTCTGTGGCTCCTCGGATCTCCTTGGAGACAGAAAAGACAACATTACAGCAGCTAGAGTCTAGTCCTCATTGAAATTGAATTACTTCAGACTCACATGCACGTTTGTGCCAACATACCAAGATGGAACATTTGCCAGCACATCACCGATGATCTGAACAAGGACAACTTAGAATTAGATCATTACCATCACAGCTGTGGTTAAAATACAATATATGAACTCAGTTTTAAGAATTGAGACGCTTTTGTATTAGCAGGCTGAGGCTCACCTGTGCGGGGACGTAACTTGTCCCCGTGATGATCTTCTCAGAATCAACAGATAGAGGCTTAAGTTGCTGCAGACGGACGCCGCCCAGGATCTTATCCCTCATCTGATTATAGTCAGATTCCAGTTTTTGCAGAACACGTACAACATTTGCAGGAGGGTTCTTTGGCCTACAGAGAGAGGGTGATGATAAATGTAAATACTAGTCGACATTAACAGCTGGCTTCCTTAAATAAATATTACATTCGAGTCTGACAACTGTTGCTTGTTGTCTCCTTACATTGGGGTGAGCTGGCCTCCCTCAGCAGAGGTATAGTACAGAGTCGAGCAGTGCTGTCTGCACATGCTGTACTGCAGGGCCACGAGGCACAGCTCTGCCTGCTGAGCACGCTGGACACAGTCACAATCCTTTCTCACTTTACAACCCGAACTGCAAAAATGCATATAATTAAAAGATATTCGTCCAACCGTGGAAGAAATCCCTTGGGAACAGGTTTAATGTAGGACTGAGTGGATCTGATGCATTACCTTTTCTCTTTCTGCTCTCTCACTTCATCTTGAGTAATCTTGAGTTTAATAAATTCCTGAAATAATAAAACCAAAAAGGAGTTGTGTAACATTTTGCTGGAGCTATTATAATAATTGCTCTTTGGATTTAACGTTACCTCAGTGAGATAGTCCAGATCTGCCATGTGGACTTCAGTGATGACATGCTTGTCAGCTGTTTCTGGATCCTCAGTTTGGGTGACAGCTGACGTGCACAGTGCCCGCTCAGTGCCAACCATACTGTCACATGTAGTAACGCAGGGCATAGGGGAGGTGCACCTATCTGCAGTGTTCATCTTGATGACAGCGTTCAAGGTGTCACTGCAGGCTGCCTGGGCTTCACCATCTGAGTGAAGCTCTTTGTTCTGTGCTTTCACATCTTCGCTGGTCAGACAGGAAAGTATGCTCTGATCGTTCTCCATGATGCTATGGAAGTTGTCACTCTGATCTGCAAAGCTTAAGCTAGCTTCATCATTATCTGCAGTGTACTCATCACCACAGACCATGTGATCCTCACACGCTTCCTTTGTGTTTTCCTCAACCAGAGGAGAGCGGACCTGTTCGAGCTCCACTGGCTGGATAATGCTTCTTTCATTGTTCTGTGAAGCATCCATTTGAATACTGTGAAGGCCGTAGTACTCAGGAGACGAGCCGCTCTCAATTGTTTTCTGCCATTCTGACCTGTGACGTGAAGCAATGTTGCTCATATCAATAGGAATTCATATTGCATAACAAGATGAAACAGAACAATACACTTAAGAGTTTCATAAAAAATCCATTATTTTACAGACATGTAATTAAAGACATCCAAGTTATTCATATCAAGCCCTTAATTAACGACAAATCAACGTGAAGTAAAATATATTTTGTATCTAGATGTGGTTTGCACTGGTTGATCTAGGTTGGAGTTTTAGCCTAAAACTCTCAAACTGATTGTTTTTAATTTCCAGATATTTATATCTAAAATGTAAATTAAAAAAAGAGATGGTTGTCATGCAATAAATGAACAAACGACATATTGCTATCAGCCACAAGATGCATACTCACTGTACTGGACTGACTTCAGCACATGTGAAGTTAGCACTCTGGCCTTGTGGCCTTGCGATCGGGCTCCGGAGCTCAGGCTTTCCCCCCCGCCCGCTTCGTTCCAGATCCATGTCCAGAGAGACGTTTGCAAGGGCTGCTGGATCCTTGCACACAGCTGCGCTGCTGCTGGACCTCTGCCGTGGTGGCCTGTGTTCGTATAGATGCGATGAACCCTTCAAGGAAGCCTGTATTAATCTTTTTTTGCCAAAAAGGGCATTTTGCATTGACAACAGCCGAGACAGAATGAGTAGGATTTCTTTGTTGCGGTTTGTAAACACAACATCCAAAGTTGGCCCCTCGCCCCGGCTCAACGAGGGTTACGGTTCTCGCCGGCGAGTTAAAACCAATTCACTCTCGTTTTAGAACGAGATTTGTCTGCCATTTTTGTAGCTTCCTCTTGGATGCGTGCTTAGGATCTGGCACCTGGTCGCTATGTTTTTATGGAGGTAGACGACCAGAAACGTCCTGAACACAACAAAATAACAAAATACAGAAAGAGGGCATGCAGGGTCTCTGCAGAAACACTGCCACACATTTCTAGCAGGTTGTAAGTGATGATTGAGACGGAATAATACCTCCACTAAAAAGGTGTTTTTGCATGTCTCTAAAGCCTACTCATTCTGCCTTTTAAAGACTACACCGGTGTTATAACTGTGTACATACATAAATCTGTTTATAGCCTCATTGTGTGGGCCTTCTGATGGGTTGGTACCTGTGAGGGGCTGCTGAAGGCTGTTTGGAAGCCGTCTTGCAGGTGGAGTAGGTCTTTGCTGTGGCAGATTTTCTCATAGAGATGTTTTTGTGATCCATCCCCGCTGCTGTTACAGCCAAGCAGCGTTAAAGTCTCCCTCACATTGGTAAGCCGCTCCAAGTCTAGATGTGTATGGGGCATTTCTTGCAAGAGGAGCAAACAAACAGAACTAAGTTTTTCTAGTATGATATTTAAGTTTTAATGTTAATTAGTCCACTAAATATCTCAATAGATTAGGGGATAGTTTCCCAGACAAGAAATGAGCCTAGTCTAAAATGTTTTTGATGATTTCTACATGTAGGTTATTCATCTACGTAGCACAATGTCAAGACACAAGGATTGATCCGCTGGACCGACGTTGTAAACTAGTCAGGTGTCACATATTTCTGTTACAGTCCATTACGAGGTTCAATGACAGTCTGCAAAACGTAATGGACCATCACTGGCCGTGTATGAGATCGGCAAATTACCAGATCTGCACTTCATTGCTCCGGATGTTGGAAATCTGAAAACAAAAGAATTCAAACAACTAATCACTGATAAATCACACATCACAAAAGATAAAACCTTGAATCATTTGATGTAATAAGTTTAATTCACTGTATTTACTGTGGGACATGTGTAGGCCTGTTGGAGGTCACGGTTGGCTGGGCAGGTATGACACTTGGAATGTTATCTGCATTGTGAATAAAAGCTGTTGTCATTTAATCTGTGCAGAGCGATTAGAAGATAATATCATTTTAACAGACTTACACTTCACATAAACATGATGCAGAGACAGTTGTAGGGCGGGATGTCTTTGCAGGAACTGATGAAACCCTCCGTCATCTGGGAGAAAAGAAAATTACATTTGACCCAATTTCAACCCAGGAAAATGGGCTGCCACCTATACTCAAAGTCCTAAACACTGGTGGGCACTGGCAGGTAGACAATGATTACATTTAGATTTATTTAAAAAAATGGCTGTAAGCATTACTCTCTTCCGTTTCCATTTAGAAGACGAAGAAAGGAAGGATAATAGGTGTCGTAACAATCAACTCTTTTCTTGTATACATCTAGTATGCATGCAAGGATTTATAAATACATTTGTTTGATCTATTAAATGTCAGATAATAATGAAAAATACAAACTTACCTTGTATGATCTTTCTGTCCTCTGGAGTCAAACAGAGATACCAACCCAGCAGCTTTGGGTCAGTTAAGGCGAGATACTTATGACCATCCACCAAATCAAATACAGAACTGTAACATGAAGAACACAGCAGTTGGTTATTCATACTGTAGCAATTTTAATATTTAAAGGAGGAATGCTGCAGAATTGTTTTCATTATAAATTAATCTGACGATTATTAATCAGAACATGTTTAACCTCAAATCCGAGGGTGAGGTCTTTAAATGTCTTGGTTTGTGAGTCCAAAATACAAAATATATTTATTTGAATAGGATATAAAAACAGACTGAAGGGCAGGAAATATCCATGTGAGAGGCAGAAAACAGCATTTTCCTTTTTGAATGAAACATTAGTTAAAGACACACATACTGTTATGTACATTATTATTATTTTAATTTTGTTGCTGATATTCTTCTTGATTTTACATTAGAAAATATTAACATGGTTGTGTAATGTTTTATTCTTTGTATTTTAAAACCACCTTGTACAATGTGCATTGTGTTTTAATATGGTCAATAAAAGAGTGAGGATAAAGTCAGCTACATACCAGTCCAGTAAGAACTTCCTGTTTTCGTCTGTTGATGAAGAAACCACTTAAAGTTAGATGGATGAATGGCACCCTGGTTTAAAACGTAACTGTACAGTCCACACATAAACAATATTTTACATTCAAAGTTTCCCACATACTCTTTGAAGGTTAACTAAGTTTGAGTTTTTAGTAACTTACTTGGACTTGGATTTTTTATCACCATATCGTAAAAACAAGGTGCCACCTGCAACGACGGCACCAACACGCCCGCATACTCACGAGGCAAATAAGTGTATGAGGGCCAGCCAGGCCAAACAGTCTGAAAAACAGACATGAGGTTGAGTGTCCGAAATATCCTCCAAAAATAAGTAAAATCAGCCGTTTTTGAGTGTTCACAACGTCACGTTAGCGGGACTCCTTTACGGCTAAAACACAACGGACGTTAACGGTTAGCTAGCTAAGCTTCACAAATATCAAAGCATAACGCCAAGGTATTCTCAAAACATAATCTAGCTAAAGTTAACCACATGTTACCTGTTGTCTTGTCATTTTCAGCGGATTTACAAACAAATAACAAAATATTAAACCAGGTTTCAATTAGTTTCAGTTGCAATAACTTTGTCCGTTTGAAAATGGTGGCGTAAGCTAGCTAGCTAGCTAAGCTACACAAATATCAAAACATAACGCCAAGTTTTCTCAAAACATATAACCTAGCTAAAGTTTAACACATGTTACATGTTGTCTTGTCATTTTCAGCGTATTTACGAACAAATAACAAAATATTAAACCGGGTTTCAATTAGTTTCAGTTGCAATTTGTCCGTTTGAAAATGGTGGCGTAAGCTAGCTAGCTAGCTAAGCTACACAAATATCAAAACATAACGCCAACGTTTCTCAAAACATATAATCTAGCTAAAGTTAACCACATGTTACCTGTTGTCTTTTCATTTTCAGCGGATTTACAAACAAATAACAAAATATTAAACCAGGTTTCAATTAGTTTCAGTCGCAATAACTGTCCGTTTGAAAATGGGGGCGTTAGCTAGCTAGCTAGCTAGCTATCTAAACCTACTATCTGCCAATTAAACTAATTGGTAGCTACAGTGTGATGTGACCTCTCGATCCAAATCACACAAACATGTTCTCATTTCTGTCAAATGGAATCCAGCCATGCAGTCCAGGTAGCCAAATGATCCCATATATAAAGGACTATGGTGCATTTGTAGAATTACAAACATGTACAATTAAATCAGGAGTAGGCTAACACCTCCAGAGGTGTCACTGGTAACTGTTTGCATAGAGACTAATTCAGTGAATTATCAACATTATTCTGTATTTCTATAATGTAAAGGTTATTTAAGAGTCATTTGGGTGAAAATACCTTTTAGCTAATAGTGACCTACCTTATATTTCCTGCCTGTGGCGCTACAGTAGCAGTTGGAGACTTGACCTTCTCGTTTTTAATTGGCTGTTAAAACTTCACATTAAACTACAGTAAACACATCTTCTCACTTCCATCATTTTAATCTCTTCTGCACATTTTACTTCACTACAATTATTCATACCTTTAGTTTCTTTTCAGATTAATAATACAAAATATAGTCAGATTGCTTGTTCCACCACTGAGTATATTTGTACTCTTTGATTTCCAAGTTGTTGTTCATTGTTGTATTGTTTATATATACCTGTTATATATATTTATCTTTTTTCACATGTGTGTACAGCTTTGTATTTCTATTTTTGTGTAAATACATTGAGAGTTAAATTCCTTGTATATGTACACGTACCTGACCAATAAATATGCACAATTTAGCCTCAGTACCTTTCTTGGTAGGGTACCGGCAGAAATGTATCCATAACAAGTAGTAGTACCAAAAGAGTGTATTAAAAAATGTCAAATTTAAATAGACATTTCTTCAATTTAAGACTTAATATTTTCAGGAAAATGTTGTACCGCTTCTTGTGTTTAAACATTTAACATTTAATACATGTGGCCTCTTCTCTTTGTAGAGAAAAAGTGTTAATATTTAGTAAAGTAGGTCTCGGCTGAGTTTCTGATAAATCTACTAAAAGTATTGTTTTAATATCAGTACTGAAACTTAGGTATTGTATTGAATCTATAAGCAAAGCAACCATAACTAAACACAAATCTTATTTTGCTCCTGTATGATATTATTATAGCACAATATCACTGTCACCTCCTGCCACTGTTATATATCCAGTAATAAGCATTTTAACTCAGTTCTAATGAAGCTGTATTCTGAGACTAATTCTAATTAAATAAAGCTGTTTTGCACATTAAAAGAAAAAGCCAAATGGTATAATATTCTGTTTTGATGTAACTTAGTGACATATTACTGCCACACAAACACATAAAAAGTAAAGTCATATTTGCAATAAAAGCAAAGTCTGAGTCTCCATTCCCTGATTGTTACTGATCAACACCCCCGCGCACCACACAGATGCTGCTGTTGTGCTTCTCTCCAAACAGCCACAGGGACCAGACAATTATATAAATTTGACGTCAGCACGTTTAAAATCCAGAGGATTAAATTGAGTGACTGTATTGTTGTGCCACCGGGAAATATTCATGTCCCAATCTGATAAATCCTACATTTCATTTTGAGCAGTTTGATGTAGTTCAGCAACTTTATTGTCCGGGAGCGAAAATTCAATGTGCAGCTGAGAGTGAAAAACACATATTACAACAGCATGAATTCTCCACTCCCACACTACACCCACGATTTAGAGAAGAAGAAGGAGAGACCGAAAGAAAGAAAGATGCAGCCTGTGAAGAATTCGGTTTGTTCATCTATTGTGATCATTGAAAAGTCTTCAGGGCAGTAGATGTTTGACTGTTTTGTTTATTTTGTTAAGACAGTAAACTGGCTGGTCTGATGGTTATCTTCTGGTTCTGCACATCAACAACACGTCACCACAAAGTCCATATCACTCCAGTGCAAATGTAAACGATGTGCCTCAAATGTTTGGCTGGATTATATATAATACCAATAATAATATATAATATGAGCAGTAAGCTAAAGTATTGCAACAGCCAACACAACACATGCTGCATTTTTACAAGTTGAAGTAAGTGAGAGCTTTTAAATCCCTTCAAAACAAACTTTAACAACAATGTTCTTTCATACTTATGATTTTATTCAGTGTTTATTTACAGCGGCAATATGTCCACTTGTAGCAGTTACATTTAGTGCGAAAATAAAGTCTTTTTTTGAACAACTCTGTTCTTAAAGTTGCTATGTAAAGAAAGGTATTATATAATTATTGTGCATTATAAACTGTGCTGTGTAAGTCCATTACTGCCTCGTTGTGCATGCAGGATACCTTGGTACTACTGTTCTAACAGGACAGGTGCCCGTCCAGTAGAGGGCAGCCATGGTTAATGTAAAATCAAAATGAGCTCTCAAGAAAATCTGAAATATATTCTGATTTGTGGGTGGTGTGTGTGTGTGTGTTTGTGAGAAACCAGTTATGTAACAGAGTTTTAGGAGCAAGGTCTCACCATGGTAATTATCATTGTGCGAACACAGCGTGTTGGCCAAGTAATGTGAAAGATTTCTGCTGTTCCCTTCCCGGCAGTATGACCCCATATTTCTCAGTAACCGTAGCCAGAACAGAGTGCTTCGCTTTCTCAAACTGCAGTAGATGGAGGCTGTGTGTGTGTGTGTGTGTGTGTGTGTGTGTGTGTGTGTGTGTGTGTGTGTGTGTGTGTGTATTGACACACTGAGTGCCTGCCATGCTCTGAAGATTCAAAGCTGAAACCACATTATGTTTGAGCTGCCTTGTCTGATATCTGGATCAATAATTGACTCTGAAGCAGCCAGTGGTCGTGGGGTATGATGTATGTTGAAGGACTACCCATTTGGTACGTCCACTCTTCTCCCAGGCAGGGTTGTGTGTAAAGCACTCTGTAATAGTAAGTATTGATTGAGTGTGATGTTTATGATGCAGCCTTGTTTGTTTCATGTTTGGAGCCCTAAATCATTCCTCCAACATAGTCTGTCTGTACCTTACTGTTAGCCTTTGGCAGGTTGATGGAGTGAGTGATGGAGCGTTCCCAAAGCCTCCCTTGCTCCCGTTAAATGGATCAGGATCATTACATTGGGCTTAATCTTGACTTTGGATAGAGGAACAAGAGTCATTTTTAGCTCCAGGGATCGCAATGTCAGTCTGTCGGTCCACGACTTTGGTCCAGATGGAAATTTCTCAAAAACTATTGGATGGATTGTCGTGTAAATTTACACAGACTTGCATGCCCCCCCCCCCCCCCCCCCCCCAGAGGATGAGTTTTAAATTTAGATTATGAAACTAATGACATTCTCATCACTTTCAGCTGTACCTTGGGTTTAAGGCCTAAGATGGTGAGCGTGGTTAACATTATACGTGCTAAACATCACCACGTTATGTGAACTTTAAATCTATGTTAAATGTTTTAATTGTGCTGTCCAATCAAAAATGCTGCTGAAAGTTTAAATAAAAAGAAGCAGAAGCGTTTTATAGCTGAGTCATGTTGTGGACTTTGTCTTCCTTTAGAGGAGCGGAATATTTGTTTCACAGTTTGGACATGATGTGTTTTTTAAGATGGCGAGGTTAAGCAAAGTGCAAAGATACACATGTACTCATGGTTGTGTACCGTATCAGTATCGGACATGTGGTATCGAGCCATCCCTATTGTAAGCATGTTAGCATGCTAACAACTTTAGCATGTAGCTCAAAGTACCGCTAGACTCTTGTTAAATAAGAATGACAAAAGAAATGCCAAGTCCAATTACTCTGGATGAAGCTAGTAAGCAAACCTTCAATCGAACAAGCTAGAAAATGGACTATAGTTCAAATACTTTTCTGAAACTACTGTTTCCAATTTCACAAATGAACTTCTTTGCTCAAAGATACTGGACAAGGTGTGTATGTGACAGTGATGCATTGTTCCATCTCAATGTGACGAGAGGACTGTGGACGTCTCTTTGAGAATCAACAGCTAAGGTGTGAACATTCATATTACAATTACTACAATAATATGCATCGTTACTGTTGTTTATCACTCTGGCACTGCTCAATAAATAAAAAGGAGAAACACAGACGAATGGTTTTGTAGAAACAGTGGATTATAGGGACATAAACTGCTTGAATTTCTCCCACAATGTTGATATAAACTAACATGATGGACAATATCTCCACTATTCATAGTCAATCTAACTGCTTTTAAAGAATAACAGAAAACACAAAGAGCAGCGAGAAGCTAAAGCTTTAATAAGTAACAATTCCACATAAAAATGTCTAAATGAACTAGAATTATGTTTAAGTTTTGTTGAGTTGTTGAGTATATTGACATTATCCCAAATGTTTCCAACAATTTTCAGACCTAAATAAATCTGTTGTTCATTTGGCCGTTTGCGCATGCGTTATCGTTGCTCACCAGAAGCTGTCATAAATGGACTTTTTATCCAGTTTTAAGCTACATATTTGCGATACACTTTCTAGATCTTAGTCATTTTTATCTCTATATTTTAACCGTATGATTTTAGTCATCGGACGTCTGGATCTTAAGTTATCAGAGAAACAAGCGGAGGAAATGTTAGCCTTTAGCTCGTAGCTCCTCCTTCCTGTGTACACCGAGAAAACACATGATTTAACGCGAAATTGCTTTATTTTGTGTTTTTAATCGGCTTTAATCACCGGGTCCGTTTGTTTCGGAGAGGATGAGAACTCTATGGATAATTCGGCTCCCGGTAAAACAACTCTGAAGGACGGGCTCTTAAGTTATCAGAAAAACAAGCTGAGAAAACGTTAGCCTTTGTCCTGTGTTAAACAGGGAAACACTGATTTTTAACGTGAAACTGTTTTATTTTGTGTTTTTACCAGCTTTACTCAACGGGTCCAGTTGTTTTGGAGAGGAGGATACCTCTGTGGATAATTCGGCTCCCAGTATAAACTAATAATAATATTACTAATAATAACTAATGTTAACCAGGAGAAGCTTACTGCAATGACCAACTCCCATGATCCACTACCTCATGATGCCACCAAACTCCATCTTTTGTTATTGTTTTGATAGAGAGTGGCAGAAAATAACATATTGTGCATTTAAGTTTATTTAAAAAAATAAAAACATCTGTTATGCACACATACACACACTATGAGGGCCGGGCCCCTCCCATGAGTGCACTAAAAGGCCTTGCATAGCATTCAAAAGCACTTCGCTCTCTGAATCAATAGAAAGTTGCCTGCCAGGCTGTGTTACTGGAGAGCTCGGTGGATTTTACACTCTGTGGTCTGATAAGGCTCTGACTCAACACCAGCCAGAGTGCTGCCGGCCATCAAAACAAAGCCCGAGTGTAAAGCTTCATATATTTCATCATGCTACACATTTCAGCTCGAGACACATTCAACAACACAGTCACACTACAAGGCAGACACTGTAAAAAAGAAAGAAAGGACTACAAGCGCCTCAGGGAAGCTCTTCAAATGTTGGAAACATCTCCAATGAGTTGTGAAAACGAAACAAACATCACAAGATAGTTGAGAAACATCAAACCGCCTCAGCTAGTGTTCACACAATGATTTACTTCATACTCACCACGTGTGCTGTTCACTCCACTCCACTGTATTCATTTCACATCTTTAGAATAAGATTTTACAAGCAAAATATATGATCAGGTGGGTCATAACATGTTTATTTATTTCAAGATTGAATCAGAGGAGCAACCCCTTGTTTATAAATTAACGCGAGCACTTGAGTCCATCATGTAAGTGTGTCAGATTTACATAAACACAGACTCGTGAAGCATAAGCTCAGAGACACGGACCACTTCTCCACATCATGAAATGTTTGATCGTCTTTGAGATGCACAAGAGGTCCTCGGGCACAAAATATGGAAAACATTTAGGCACATAGATACAAATAATAATAAATTAAATAATTCAGCAACACAAAACAACAAGGACATAAGAACACACACACACAGGGGCTCTCCCTCCACTCCACACCGCACGGACACAATTAACAATAATAAAATAACGTTAGGTCAAAGGAGTGTACTTATACACTGAATATTAATACATTACAAAAACAAGCAGGTTTCAGATACACAAGCAAAGAAGTCTGGAAGTCATGGACAGAAGATTTTAGTAGGTTAGGCAAAATATTTAAACTTAAAAGTCTTAAACATTAAAGTCTCATGAAAAATCCTGAATTCAAAATGTTATATGAAACCTTCAGAATGGCTCCTTTTCCTGTTATATAAATATTATTATTATAGAATATTACTCTTTTTTATCATCAACAATTAACATGTGAGAGCATTTGAATGTTCTGGTTGGTAATGTAGAGATAATCTTCTTTTTAATGTAAATGTATTCATGTTGCATAATTAAACCAGTAGTTTAACGACATGTTGCAGTAGTTTGCTGGTACGTTCATATTTGCATAGTTATTCCTTCTTTTGACGTTAACTATTGAAAATACAAAGCATATAAGAGGAAAATAATATATATATTTGTTAAAACCAGTTCATGTTGTTCATACTGTTTAAAAACGTTGCAATTTGAAGATTGATTTAGTTGTTTAGTAAGAATACTTTTTGAAATAAACTCAATTTAGTGGCATTTTCTTGCTGAAATGTGACTTTTTTACATTATATTTGTTATAATTTCGTGTACAATTTGATCATTTCACTTTTTCTAAACAGCTTTAGTTAAGTAAATGTATAACTTTACTGTAGTAACCACCTCAAAAGGATGTATTTGGTCCCACATGAGTCTATTTACTATTCATTGTACAGGGGTTCATGTATTGAATATTTTAATATTTACGATACTCAGTGAAGTCGAAACTCGTGAATAATTCCACACAAGTCTTTTACTTTTGAAGCTGCAGGTTTGACACCAAACGGTGAATTATTTACCGATGAATCACCAGAACGTTAATGTGCAACTAATCCAGAAATATTAAAATGGGCAATAAATGTGTTCTTGTTCTCGGACGCTGCGGCACGTGTTGACCGAACACCAGATAATGTTTAACTGAACACGAGTAGCACTGTTCTGTACTTGTTTTACCAGATCTAGGATTTAATTATGCATATCTTTTTATTTATGTCAATTGTTTATTACTTGGACCCCACGATGAACAGTGGTTTCTGCTGTAAGAACTCAAAGAGATTTAAGACGTTTTAATGCCACTCTGCATTAAACTACCCACAAAGTCCCCACAATAAGACTCCAGATCTGCGTGACATTGATTCAAGAGGCATTTAGTAATTCATTCACTTATTTTTTAAATAGATGTTACCAGTTATTTACTTTATTATATCATTTTAGAAACAAAACTAAGCCTAAAAGATTGATTAAAGACATTTTAATACCAACTAAAGTCTTATGTTTATATTAATGAACTCAATGATTTAAGGATCAACCTGCGAGTAACGCTAACCTCACTGTAAACTAAACATGGTCATGAGGATTAAAATAATAATCGATTGTACAAACGCTCACTTTAATGAGCTTAAGCACTAATGGGTGTTAAGAGACGGACGTGGGAGTGTTCTCCTCGTACACAGATCAGCAGACTGAAGGAGAGAAATCATTTACCCAGAAATGTAGAGGAGCATGTGATTTAGAAATCAGCCAGGTCAAGCAGTGACTGCCAGACCACAGCAGCCAGTCAGCTGACTGGGGGGGGGGGGGGTCAATGATGAAACACACCAGGGCTGCAGGCAATGAAGCATAAAGGACCGTTTATTGTACCCAGTACAGATTATCATAAACTCAGCAGTGTAAGAAACACATTGTGAGGGGAGGGGATTGAAGCCTATACAAAGTGCAGACAATCCCTGTGCCCGGGGTGGATCCCATGATATAATGTGTGTGTCTTCACCGTGGCCTTTGGTGGAACCACACACACACACACACACACACACACACACACACACACACACACACACACACACACACACACACACACACACACACACACACACACACACACACACACACACACACACACACACACACACACACACACACACACACACGTTCTCCAACCGTCAGGCCTCTTAAAGAAACAGTCTGCAGAAGTAGCATCGTAAAGGATTTTTTTTGTCTGTTTTTTTAGAAAGGTACATGTCTATTAGAGCCAGAACTATACAGCTTATACATTAAAATCAAAACAAATGCAGCCTTATAGCAAAAATATATACTTTATATACGTTTGTCTTCGCCCTCCCCCCATATTCAGAAACATAGAGAATGAACACACACACACAAAAAAAATAAATGCAGAGAATATCACAAATATCTTCTTTGTCCAAAGACAGGAAAGCGATATGTTAGAGGACACAGTGTCGACTGATTACACCATGCAGAGAGAACGTCTCCTGTTGACCACGTGTGACTGGCAGAGCGGCGTCCTAAAGAAGAACGCCGCCCCTTCAACGCTTCTTTTTTGTTTGCATGCAACATCCTGATGCTCCTGCCATACTGGTGCATCAGAGTAACGAGTACACTGCCAAGGAAAACATTAAGCACCCAGACAGAAATACAAAAACAAAACAAAACAAGGAGCAACGTGACCATTTATCATACTTAATATTATGAATGATCAGCGCCTCTGGGAATATGTACTTGTGTTATGCATCCCTTTTGAAATGGAGGAGATGGAGTGCTAATCAGCTCGAAAGCGTGGAGCCATAAAAAGGACCCAGCAGTGATGCGACATGAGGAGTGTACTGTATAGACTGTGGGCTCCACCGCGCGGGGGGGGGCGTCTCTAAAGGGAAGCAGATACAATCTGTTACACGGGCAGAACCATTAAAGAACATTTACACCAGAGCAGCCCGACCAACTAGCCTGAAATACAGCAACGCCCCAGAAACCTGAGAGGTGGGGGTCTCTACAGAACAGCTGTTCCAAACACTAAAGTATTTCTATCTACACAAAACAAACTGGGGGGTTAGAATGTGGTATGTTTTTGTCAATCCGTCTTTTGCAAATTAAAGCCCTTTCACGGATCTTGTAGTTCAGATGTGGCGACATGAAAATGGGGAGGGGGGGCCCAAAAAAGGCAACGATAGAATAGTGCTGCATTTAGAATATCTCATTATTATTATTATTATTAATTATTTTTACTGTTACTCGATTGTTTTTAAGAAAAGCAGATTGCCACAAACTCTTGTCTTGTACAAAGTTTCTTCAGGTCGTCAGTTCTTTTTTTTTTTTTTAAAGATGGCGCCGCGTGGCCTCGCTTTTGTTTGGTCTCCATAGCAACAGCAGTGCAGTTCACCCTGGTTTTACAACCTCTCTCTGTGTCGCATATAAAAAGGGCGCAGAAGAAGAGCGTTCCCCTCGTTCCTTCTCAGCTTGGGAGCTTTTGAGTTTTATGAAGGTTTTCCAGGGAGCGGGAGAGGAAACCATGAAGGAGCGGAGAGCCGGGGTTTTCCTTCCAAGCGACTCAGCAATTCCAGCGTTGGATCTTTCTTTGTCGAGAGACGTCGGGAGTGTTTGCGTGTACATGTGTGTTTTGTGCGTCAGGACCTCCCGCTGCCCGTTAGTAGCCGTAGCCGTCTGGGAAGGGCAAGCCTGCCACACACTGCTCCCCGGCGTCCAGCAGGTAGGGAGCCGCGTCCTCGTAGTGCGTGAGGGGCACCGTGTCCTCGTCCAGCCCCGGCAGGCTGTCCGGGTCCACCTTCAGGTTGGGCCTCTGGTTGTCGGGGAAGGCCATGGAGAAGAGAGCCTCGGGGTCGCACACAAACTTGTACACGTACCTCTCACCGGCCACCTGAGAGACGAGACAAAAGTCTCATTAGGTCACATACGAAACACGCAGATTAAAACTTGATGCACGCAGAACATCAGATTTATAAATGTGTCATGTCCTGTACAGGCTGATCGGTACCGTCGGATTCTAAGACCGAGACGCCCTCCACTTGTTGAGAATCAACTTAAGACCAGTGAAAAGTTTCTTCTTTGAGTCTGCAAACCCTTAAAATTAAGAGTTTAATACACATATATATATCTTCTGTTTAATAGAAGAGATGTTCACTCACAACAAGCTTATTATAATAATAATAATAATAATAATAATAATAATAATAATGGTAATAATAATAATAGTAATAATAATAATAATAATAATAATGATAATAATAATAATAATAATAATAATAACTTAGAGCTTTAATTGTTTTTATTGTATTTTAGTTTCGACTTTTTGATTAGATTTTTCTAGTTTCCACTTAGTTTCAGCATTACTGCCTCAGAGCCCCCCCCCCCCATGGTTGTAATCAAATACACCACCTCGACTATGTTGGCCCCCCCCCCCCATGCAGCACGAAGTCGCCGAGGGAAGAGGGTGACGGGAGAGAACGGAAAAGGGGTGAACGTGCCTTTACCTTCTGCATGATGCCCTTCTCGTAGTAGTAGCGCAGCGAGCGGCTCAGCTTGTCGTAGTTCATGGCCGGTCTGTTCTTCTGGATGCCCCAGCGACGAGCCACCTGAGGAACCACAGAGACGTTACTACAAGCTGTCGGGACGGGACAGAAGACGCGAGTGCAGCCGTGTGGACGGCGGGGACCGACCTCCTCGGGCTCAATGAGTTTGAACTCCATGCCGCGACCGGTCCAGGCTATGAAGTGTCCGTTGACGGGGTCGTCCAGTAATGTGACCAGGAACTGCCAGAGCTGCAGGGAGCCCCGGCGCTGGTAGGGAGGGCCGTCACGATACACAGAGGGCTCCTGTTTCACTTTACCTGCGAGAGGAAGAGAGGGAGACAAAGTGTCAGTGAGTGTACTCCACCACCACAGTGTGGTGAGACATTCCTGCCAGATGGTGACTGAAGTGGACTCGCTGTTCATTATGCACCGTGAGCCAAACGGACTGGACACAGAACACCAACGTGGACCAACAGTACCCTGCTGCAGGTTTATACACAGAAGGTCTGTGCTCCGTCAGCCGGGTAACAAAAGTCTACTGGCTCAAGTTTCATCACACCTTCCATTGCCAGCATCTGTGCTGCATTCATGGGGTGTAGGAATAATCGGAAAAATGAGCTTCCGACTGGGAATATTCACGTGAACGGCCCTCAAGTTGGAACAACTACTTGGAAACACTCTGAGCAACAAAATACAACTTCATCTCCACATTAAGACTTCAAGCTCGCACCGACGTCGGGCGAGCGACTTCCTAACTCGGGAGACAAGGTCTGCTATTCTAGTTGAATTCTTACCTTCTAATCTCTCGGGGACCACACAGGTGTCGTCGAAGTACAGCTGAGGATCTCTGTCGAAGGAGAAGCCTGCAATTGACAAAAATGAAAAGAAATGCAACATAAATGGGATGAAGGTGGGAGAGCAGCGCGAGCGTGGGAAACGGGTGTTCAGCTGTGACATGAAAAGGCCTCTGACCACATTCAACCCAGAGACCCAAACTGCATGCAAAGCAACAGAGCCGGGCAGCGTCCCAACAGCGGGAGCTTGCATTGTGCCAACTGCTGAGAAATGTAGTGCGTGTGTGGAGCAGCTACACACCATTCATTGATAGATTCACTTCCCCCTTGAGCTGTCATTCAAACGCTGCTGACCAGCTATTCTCTCACCCAGCTGTGTGTGTGCGCGTGTGTGTTCAGGGTCACGGACGACGGGCTTCACTAATTGAATAATTCTGAGACATAAAAAGACGAAAGCAGACAATAATCTGAACTTACTCTCGTGGTTATTTTGGTAGAAGCTCCCCGCTCTCCCAAACGATGACTGACAGTTGGGCACTTCTGTGAACAAAAGAAGATGGAAGTGTAAATATAGACCAGAGACGTCCTCGCTGTCATATCAAATGTGCAATGCATCAAAGTCCACCTCGCAGCTGACGGATGTATTTGGATCTCTGCCACCGTGCACAAAGAGACACCGCTTTGATACTTATCTGCCGTTTGCTCCGATAGAGGAGACGTTCAGTGCATCGGTGTGTTAAGTCACATTTATAAATACACAGCATGGGAATACAAAGGTCACAACACACGGTGGCTGCTGGGGATGCTATGTGGCGCGCTGACGAGAATATATATATATATATATTTAAAGTATTGTAATTAATTAACGTACAAAACACACAATTAATGTGCTCTGCTCAAAGCCTCCAGACAGACTGAAACAATACAGTAATTATCCCGTCACTGCTGCTCTTATTTACACCCATTCTCCGTTTACGCAGCGAGACCTTATGAGTTATTATCGCTTTATTTAAGATCATTTGTTCTCACTGTCCTGTGACGCAGTACAAACGTTTGTTTCTTCATAAGAAATGAAAGTTGTTTTAGTGCCACTGTAAGAGTCTTAAACACGTCTCGATGATTCTCTGGATCATCAAGACATAAAACTTTAACACAGTCCCGTGCATAGTGGCTGCTTCTCTGGCCGACCAATGACCAGCTGCAGCTCCAACAGCTGGGCACACACACACACACACACACACACACACACACACACACACACACACACACACACACACACACACACACACACACACACACACACACACACACACACACACACACACACACACACACACACACACACACACACACACACACACACACACACACACACACACACTAAAGCCCAGATCACTGTAGTACACTGCACAGCACACAACATCCCCCGCATGTCCACCAAGCCTTTAAATAAGATTAGCAGCACGGTTGCTGTATTAAATCTCAATGACAATCGAGTTACACCAGTCCTCCCCCCCGAGGGGGTCAAGGCCTGTCTTCCGTTTGCAGTCTCTGCAGTGCGTACCCCCCTCCCCATCTATTACTCTGCTTCCTGTCTGCTGATAAGACAACCAGACATCAATCTTGAGCAAGTGTTTCCTTAAGTCTCCGTCTCCTCTTGTCCTCACTTAAGGAAAGAGTCTGCAGGAAGTAATTGTTATTGCCAAGTCTTCTCAAGCAGGAGAGACGAGAGGGATAAGAAGAGACGCGTCTTCTGTGCGATGCGATGCGATGCATGGATTCAAATGATAATGAGGGCTGTCGTCGACTGAAGACTTAGTCGACTCATCGATGTGTAAAGCTCAGTCTCTCCACAGAGAATCAGAAGCATCACGTTAAATCTTACGTTCGCAAGAGAAACGCTTTTAAACTGAGCAAAGAGTGATACGCTTCAGTGTTTTGTGCTGCTGTGTGGACGTCCTGCAGCACTGGATTAAATGTGTGATAGTTCTCCTGCTAAGATGTGTTTGCAGACAGCAGATCCCACTGTTCTGATGCAGAAACAACTTCTTTCACTCAGAGTTGATGCGTTATGGTTCTTTATACCACCACCAACAAACTCAACTGTAACTCCTGTATCTCCATACGCAGCCCTGGTGTCAACATGTTCCACGTTGGCGAACCCTTCTGTGACGTGGGTATTTAAAAGGCCATAAGAAGCTAAGAGGATTTGTTGTTACGTCACGGACCGGCCTGCCGGGAGAAGGAATGAGAGGATATACGAGCGCGAGTGAGAAAAGATTAAAACTTGCAGAGTTTCAGGAAAAAAAGGATGTAGAGACAACAGCTGGGTGTGTGTGGGCGTTCGGATCAAACAAGGCGGCTTGTTTGATTTAAACCCAGCGAGTAAACAGCGTCTCTGCTGTGACTGAGAGGAGACGACCGGCACCGCTTGGCCTCTTTATGTATTCTGTCAAAGCAAGTGATGATTTCAAGGCTCTGACGACGGACTGGCTGCAGGTCACTAAGTCCTCTGAGGGCACTGGCCTAGATCTATTCCAGGTAGGCTCAGTGAAGAGGTCCTCTGCACCTGGCTGGATGACCCATTTACTTTTTGCCCTTGGAGGCTTAGGCTGAGATAAAAGTCCCACTTGTGCTTCACTGCCATGACTCTGGAGGAGCGACGCAGATTAGGCCTTAAGGGGAGTGTGTGTGAGAACTGAGCGCCCCGGCCTCTGCTGCATGCTAAAACTCACAGGCGTGCGTTAGTGCCCAGAACAAACACGGCAAGGCACATTCCTCGCCCTCCGCCCGCTCTACTCTCACACAGCAAGCGAGAGATGTGCAGGAGGCTCCACGGGGACAACAACCGCTCTGCTCTACTCACCAGAATCAAAGCAGTAGTCACGAGGCTCCTGCTTGATGGCCATGGGGTGGAAAGCAGCCTGGCGCGGAGGGCCCGGGGGCACGCCGGGGGGCCCCATGGTGGGGACGCCCTGCTCTGTGTATCGTGGGTCGATGAGCTCTTGCTTGAAACCCTGCGGGGGCACAGCTACCAGCGGCTCTGACATCTGCCGGTGATACGGCGGCCGGCCGTCACGCGGCAGACTGCTGCTGCTGCTGGGAGGCTGCGGCAAGAACTGCGGGCGCCCTTGACTCTCTGATGGGGGAAACGGTAGACATGGCTCCGACATCTGCCGCTGGAACCTAAAAGACGGAGGGGAAAGAGGCGAGACAAGCAGATGAGGTCTCTTTTCAGAAACGCAGCTCGCAAAGACACTAAATTAAACAGTAATGCACCAAATTAGCACGTAAACGTGGGGAACACGCTAACGATAGGGAACACGCTAACGATAGGGAACACGCTAACGATAGGGAACACGCTAACGATAGGGAACACGCTAACGATAGGGAACTCAGGAGACAAGAGTTCTGGGGTGTCGCATGAACATGTCATCACTTCTTTTGTTTACACTCAACCAGAGATGCTGAGACAAACTAACAAAGACGGTTCTGAAGAGTTTAAAATGTGTGTTTTTATATATATATATATATATATATATACATATACATATATATATATATATATATATATATATTTTTTTTTTCACTTCAACGTGCGTCTCATAGCATCCCGCTGATTAACACCCTGCTGCAGTCACAACGCCCCCCCTGAAGTCAGAAGTCAGATGTAAGTGGGCTTCCTGTCCAGGGGGAACGGAGCTTAAGAGGAATGAACTGGATTAAGAGGTTCCACTCTGAGTGCTCACCTGTGCTCAGGTGAGAAGTTGTTGGCATCCTGGTTGATGGGTGCACAGGGCACGGCGAAGGGCGGGCTGTGGCCGTGGCCGGGGAGCGCTTGCTGGTGGGGGGAGCCCGCGCTCGCCGATATCGGCTGCTGTACGTGCACTGGACGTGGCCCTGCCGTCGGATTGGCTACGTGGGGGTGAGGAGAGGGGGTGTGCTCGCTGGCGGGGCCGCAAGGAGAGACCGGTGTTGAGGGGGGGGTTAATGGCTTGAACCCGGGAGAGGGCTTCCCGTCACAGGCACTGTGGAGGAAGAGACGATGTCATCATCACGCTGTGCAGAGGTCACGCTCAGGGCAGGAGTAATACAATTAATAATAAGAAACTTTATTTATTAAGCAGCGTTCACACAGCAGGAGTTCAAAGTGAAGAATAAAAACATTCACATATAATAATATAAACTAAAAGAGCAGCGAGCTAAAGCTTTAAAGCTCGTATAGTTTGAGGAACTTCAGTGTTCGGTTGCGTCGTTGCTGCAGATATTGTGGGATTTTGTTTGCATTTAAAAATCCTGCAGTCGAGGATCGAAGAGGCCGCGAAGGATCATAAAGGCCCGTCCCAAACCGCCACGAGCCTCGTTAAAGAACTTTAAAACCCATCCTCGCAGACACGGGGGGCAGCGCACGACATACCTGTAGCTGTAAAGGCACTTCTCTCCGTAGGGCATGGGACTCCTGTCCTGGCGACAGGGAGAAAACTCTTTGGAGGGAGTCAGCTCTCGCTTGATCTTGGCCGGTGGCGGGCCATGAAACATCACTGGACGAGGAGACAAGAGGAGACGGGAGGAGACGAGAGGAGACGAGGAGACGAGAGGAGACGAGGAGACAAGAGGAGACAAGGAATTGAGTGCATGAGATAAACTCCAGATTTCACCTAATTGAAGCCATAAACAGAAGTGCAGCAGTTATCTTAACCACATTTGGAGTTGATGGATAAATGGACGTATGGACGACGTCTGTGTATTCCCTCGACTGACACACACTGACACACACACACACAAACAATTTATCATCCGCCCTAATGACGGCCGACTCAGGGCTCTGAAAACATCCATCCATCCATCCACCGCTGCTAGGTAGCGCGATACTAACTGCACTACACACACAAAAGCTATCAAACTCCTCGTCTGACTCCCATTAGGGCACGCCAATACCAATGCCCATGAATCAGTGTGGCTGTAATCTAATGGCGGTGAATGATTTTCTTCTCCCGCGCTGTAACCATTAGACAGTAGCTGCAGCTTTCTGCGTATCGGCTGCAGTTTCCGGAGCGCCACATAATAGCCAGGCAGAAACTGGATCCATTGGCACAGAGGAGCGTGGGGGGGGGGGGGGGGGGGGCATGCGAGCGCCGCTGTGTGCGCTGTGAAACCTAATGACTCCTCACACTGAGAGAAAAGTAAGTAATGAGGAGATTAGGCATCTTTTCTTACTCTGGTGGGACGGGCAGCCGGTCACTGTCCTGCAACAGATTCATCGTTAAAGGATATTTCTCTTGCAGAAAGTTGTTGTGTTCAGCCTCTCACATACTCCTGTTGTTTTATATCTGTTGTTTTATATCTGATTAAAGTCAATATCTTTGGGTTTTGGACAAACAAAAAGAAATCACTTTGAGAAACTGGGACAAACAAAGTAAACGATAAAACTTTTACACAGTTCAACTGGGGTCAGTGAAACAACGCTTCACCCCATGTGATGTCCTGCTGACTGAGGCAAGTGCCAAACTCTCTCTCTCTCTCTCTCTCTCTCACACACACTCACACACACACACACACACACACACACACACACACACACACACACACACACACACTATAAAAACACATATCAAGCATGTCAATGCATCAACCTCAATAATCTGTTGCAGCGCTCGAGGCCGGCGGTCAGTTTGCAGCTCGTCCTGCCACATTAACCAAGCTTGTAAAACGGCAGCAACCACACCCTGTCTCCTCCTACGCATCAGATGCACATGCACTCAGAAAGACGGAGGAGGTGGGGGGGATAAAATGCGCCATTGGGCAGAATTCAAACACATCCCTGAGCTGCAGCCTGACGCTGTGCCGCCAGGTTTTGGGGGTGCGAGTTGTGTGGCGCTCTGAAGCTGCCCTATCCTCTGGAATCTAGCCCACTGCAGCAGCAGGGCCTGAGTGCGGGAAAGTGTGAAATCAGATTAGGAGCTTGGCTCATGTGATGCCCCATGCCAATCGGCTGATTAAACTCAAAATGGAGGAGAGGGGGGGAGGAGAGGGAGCAGCCTTTCCCAGAGCTGTGTTTTGAAGACGAAGAATTGTGTGTTTGTTCTCGGCCTGACGAAGAAATTTCGATAAAAGAGAGGTGACCTGGGCGCCTGGTCGGGGACAGCACTTTGAGTACAAGTACCCAATGTGGGGGAGGTTTCTGATGCAGCGCTGCGGAAATAGTTTTTTTTTTAGCTCGATTTGCCTCTGAAGTTTGAATCTTTGCCAAAAATCAGACAAGAACCAGGCTGAGCTCTCTCACACACACACACACACACACACACACACACACACACACACACACACACACACACACACACACACGAAGAATAAGAATTGGGTACTCACAGCTCTCCGACTGGAAATCTGGGACAAACTGTTCGTCATCGGGCACCTGGGCTGTGGAGCGAAGGAGAAGGTCGAACATGTGAGACTCAAACTACAGCCAACGTCGTTTACGTGCCCAGAAAAGGTGAAAACAAACAACATGATCTTCTGGAAACTGGCTTATTAAAAAAAAGAGAAAGAATGCAACAGAAAAACAAACGTGGCGTTGGTTGGTCAGCAGCTTCTCTGGACTTCGCTCTTCTTGCATCAATCGCTAACACACTCAAAAACAATGTCACACTCTCATGGAGGTAATCTTTAATCTCAACACCTTCATCCTGTTCACCATTTAGAACACAGGTAAGAAACGTGTCCTCAGTGAAACACAAACTAAATAATCCCACTGGATTACTCGATAGAGGAGATTGAAATGTATAAAACAATAACTAATAATAAAACGAACAGAACTCACCTTCTGCGATCCAGATCTCCTGCAGCTGACTGAGGTCTTGGAAGAGTTCTGAGAATAAAGAAGATAAAGAGAGTAATGACATGTTAATGACATGTAGTTGTTGCTATGGCTGCAGATTAAAGATTATTCTCACTGTCGATTAATCGATTGGTTGTTTAATGTCAGAGGAGTAAAGAAACTATAGAATATTCACATTTAAGGAGCTGGAATCAGAAATGTTTTACTGTAAAATACTTTAGTAGATAGTAGATATATATATATATATATATATATATGCACTGAGAAGCGTTACCTTCTGTGTCCTGGGCGAGCTCTGTGTCCACAAACTTCCTTTTCCTGTCGCTCAGAGGCCTGCTGTGAGACGCTTCCTCCACGTGAGACTTGTGCTGTTGGGACGAGAAGATGAAGAACTGTCAGAGCATCACAAACACCGTGCAGGTGGAAGTGTATATTAAATGTACAGTGAGCTGTGGTGACCACCAGGAGGTCCATCCACAACCTGCAGATGATGTGTGAGGCTGGCATGTGTCCACTTACACTGGGTGGGACCATAAATGGGACTTGCTGGTCATAGAATCCGTCCATGTTATCTGGTTGATTTGGGGGAGGGAGAGGGGGGGGGGGGGGGTTCAATATTTGGGGGGAGGGGGAGGTGTTCGCTTTAAAGCGACAGCGCCCGGGTCACTTTGTGGGTCACTGGAAAACACAAGATAACACAAGCAAGGAGTCACAAAACTGCTCTGTTGTAAGAATGTACGTTTGTGAATCGATTAACTTCCAAAAATGTTATTTTCCGCTGCAAAAGAAGCTAAATATTGCTTTTTAAAAATTATTATTATTTATTTTAAATCACACAATTTAAAGGTTTTGATTTTATTTTGTGTAGAATTCATTTCTGATTTTTTTTAAATATAAAAACGCAGCAAATTTAAGTTTCTGAATTTTATTTATGGAAACATTTTCATTTATTTTTATTGTGGAAGTCACTGAGAAATACTCAAACCTTTAGTAAAAATAGTTTATCTGTGCACGTTTAGAATTAATAAATGTTATTTTACATCTTTGTACGTTGACATTATTGCAATAAGTTGATAAACATTTGTCAAATATAAAAACTCCCTGTGCTCTGCCAGCATTTTCCACATGTCTGTATCAGAGCACAGCGGACTGGAGCAGATCTGGAGTCAGCTGCTCGATGTTCTGGATCATCAAATAAGAGACTGAAAGATTCACAGCTTCGACTGTAGATATCATTTGTGTGTTGTGATTCACCTATATTGTCATTTTAGAGGCCAAACTGTGCTTCATTATTGTGTTATGTGTCTATATAGCAGCACACCTGGTCCTCCACCATCTTCTTCCAGCCCGTTATTTAACCAACAAACAGCTCTTTGAACCGGGCCATGCCGAGCGAGAGATGTAAACACACGGCGCTTTTAATACACTTATATAAGAAACACTCACTGCCATCTGTGGGACTACTTTCCACTATAGTCAGCTTGGAAACGAGGAGGAAAAAGACCTAAAAAGAGTGATTCTATGGTCTGTGGCGTGCACTACAATGCAAAAAAGATATAAAAGGATAGAAATAGAGCTGATAGAGGCTGCTGCTGGGGGTAATACTGGAGCTACAACTTGGAGCACTTGCACTCCCCTAAAGAAAACCTCCACTTCCCTTCAAACAATAAGGTTAAACCAGTAGATCTGCTCTGTGCTCTCAGATGTCCCTGAGCCGTGACATGACTCACTCCATCTCCTGTTAATGGATGATGAATACAGGATCGCTGCAGGGCAATAATTACACATTACACTTATAACATTAGGACCCACTGTACTTTTCTCCATGTGGAGCGGTTGATCATAGGGTTATAGCACATTACTAAAGAGTAGGAAGTCATTCATTTGAATAGTTAAAGAGGGAAGAATTCAACAGCAAGATTGAAGACTTTGAATATTACAATCAGAGGCAAAAAGTTACTTTATTAAGAAGAAAAACTACAGTTATGATCTATTTAAGATATACGACAGCCAACCACTAGATTATAATTAGATTAAAACCCAGGAACATGTCCGTAAACGCACCAACAACGAGACAAAGTTTCCCCCACAGCTGCTCTATAGTTTCCACTTCAGCTTCACGCACATCGCCGTATGAAAGAAAAAGTAAACACACAAACTCAGATACTCCGTAACCCCCACTAACTCCCATCACTGCGCCAACATGTCAAAATAACATCATTTTCAGTGGAAGTTCTGCGGTGCAGCCGAGGCTGGGGGGCCGCCGCTGGGGGACGAAGATCATCGACTCCCCCTGCCTGCCTGCCCCCCCCCTCTACACCTCCTTCTCCCCGCCCTTCCCCCACCCATCCCTCCCTTGTTTTTCTCAATGAAGTGAAACTCGACCCGTATGGAAACAGAGGAAAGAAAAAACCGGCCCGTCCATTCATAAAATAAATAAAGAAATCACAAACAGTCGCGTGCCCAACATCCCCGCAGATAAACTGAGCGCCGATTAAACACACGCTAGATTTAAACACGACATACAACTAAACATGTACACAGATCCGATCCGATATAAAACGGTTGACAAAGTAAATGTCTTTAAATGGGATGGCGTTGAATCGTGTGTAGTGTAAAAGAGCGTTAGAAAAAAAAATCTAGCCAAAACACGGCTTCATAAAAGCAAGTTTTAGCAGGAATACATATTGCAGCTTACCTTGTCTGTGTTTATAGACGTCCTCTATATCGAAATAATGCGGTATTATTATCCACAAATACAAAAACAACGTGTCGATAGTCGTGTAATCGCCTGCGCACTGACAAACCGATGTTCCTCCTTCGACTCACAAAACTTGACTGAGCTTTTCGTTAATGGCCCGGTCGGTTTTCCCCTGGGCTCGAGCGGCACGCAGAGACCTGCGCTGATTGGTGGATCAAACCTGTCCGTCAAGTGAAGTAGCCAATAGCGTCGCCGGAGCTAATGAATTATGTACGAGGTTTGGTTCGGCCAATCACAACGCGGCAGTAGCCTATTTTTATGAATGGCTGGATTTCATTCACATTTTTTTCAACAATCAATGCCAAGATGTGTTTTTTTAAAGGGCCAGCTGCGGTGGAAATATACTAAAGATCGACACATACAGACGCTGCTGTATCAACGTCAGTCTCAACACTTTCCTTCACTCTATGATAGATTATTAAATAGTGAGAACAAATTGAATTGAAGCCGTGACACACTGTACCATATTTAAAGTTAATTTAAACTGCGTAGTAAAGCAAGTGACGCAAATGGCTGAGGAATAAAATAAATAACAAAGAAGAAGTTAATGATAGAAAAGAATGGATCAAGTGAAATAGTTTAAATGTTATATATCACCTGCATCTAAAATACCAATTATCAAGCGTTACTGGCCTTGTTTAAATATTTACATTTAGTTTGTTCACTGTCTTTTAATAAACAATCGGGTACTATGTATTTACCTATAAATAAATATAATTACCTTCCATCAACAGTTACATTTGCACACAATCTGATTAGTTTAATTCAAGAGGTGAAAAGGCAATGATGAGGTTAGTAAATCTGTTGCCAGAGGACAATAATTAACTACGGTGAAAAGTTTCTATTTCTTTTTATAATTTGGATTTAACACATTTTATTTATTAATTTTAACCGTTCATTCACCGTATGTATTTTTCTGTATATTTTATTTCCCAACATTAAGGTTTAAATCCTTGAGAGGAAATCCTAAATCCCCTATTCGTGGGACAAATAGTTCACAAATATAAGGATATAAAATAAGCGCTCATCATGTGTTATTTATTTTTAAACTTGTATAATGTAACTCGTCAGTCTTAAATAACTAGGCCTACTTTTAACAAGCTCTTTGGTCTATAATAATATATCTCCACCCTGTTATGGATATTCATGTTTCCAGAAGAGTTTCTTCTGCCCCCCTTGAGATATGTTTCATGGTGGATTGGTGCCTTTCTGCAGCAACGGTCAACTTTGTCCACAAGTTAAGTCATAATTTTACTACCCTGATATTTTCTGAGCACATTCATGTTTTCCAGAGGATGAACTGTTGTTTTTTTATTGACATCATGATCTTTTCTTCTGCTTCACTGCATTTTAAACCCCACTACTGATTATGAGACAAAGTGTCCCGGGGCACAGACGTGCAAAAGGCCCCGCCTCCTCCCCCAGAACAAGACACAGACTTTATAGTTATTTTTGCATCTTTTATTTTGTGACTCTGTAATCATTTTGAGTCTCCTTCTGGTCGGTACGTTTGAGTGACATTTTGTAGGTAAAGTCCAGGGAGGGCCCTGACACTTTGGGCCCCTGTGCCTGTGCCCGGTAGACACCCTCAGTAACACATCCATGTTTTCTTCAATTATAATAAAACAAATGTAACTTCCACTGTTTTAAAATGACAAACCATCCCAAGTTGACCGTCATATAGCAAGAAGAAAATAAGATATCATGATTTGTGTGAGTGATTGCTGACAAATATGTGCATGAAGGAACGGCTGTTGAAGCCCAAAGGTCAGAGGTCATAAATAAATAACCTTTGTCATTATCACCTTAGTCCCCAAATTAGGAATCCCTCATACAAACTCTGTGTCACTGCACACACACATTCCAGCAGCTGGTATGAAAACTTTAATCCTCGGCAAATCCCTGCAGCCATGATGAAGAGATTATGAGCCTGCTGCAGAAGCAATAATGGTACGAAAAGACAAACACACATGTTGTTATGACACGGGGGCACACAGTGCTCTCTCTGTTGGTCATCCCAGAGGTCTAAGGCAAACGGCTTGTCTTACAGGAAGCTCCAATCAGAGAGGTAGCGCTGAAAAACGTGGAGGTGAGAGGGCTTAAAAATCTGCCCACATGTGCGTGAAGCATTAAATAGCAGAGGACATATATCTCTGTGAGACTATTTGGAAAGCAACAGCCTGCAGGTCCGCAGTGTGGTGCACCTCTTCGCTGGTGCGGATGTGGTGGGTGGTCACTTGGAGGCGTGTGGAGAGCGAACACATTGTGTTGCTGTTCTTACTCTTTCCTTAAATAAATGTGCCATATGCAAAAGAGGTGACATGCTGCTTGTGTACATAACTCTCTCTCTGGATGAGTGTGAGAGTGGGCGTTGCGACGGCAGGGCGAGATTTAAAGCACTCATTTCCTGTTCCCTCGAAGACTACTACTGTAGGTTAGTGTGACACTGACATAACAGCCAGGTCAGCAGTGTAATGTGGGCTAATCCTGGTACGAAGAATCCTTCTCTAAACCAGGTGAACACAAAAACACTACTCCTTAACCTCTAAAGCGTCATCCTGTACGGCCACTGTATTGGACAATCTGCCACAGTTTTGAGGTTTAAAGCTCATTTTAAGATGTCCTTCTCCTTTCAAAGCTGACGTTCAAATAACCAGGACAACTAGGGGAGAGCGGGGTTGATCGTCACACTTTTTGTCTTTCATTTGAAAGCCTCAAAAACTGAATCCTCAATGATTTACCTTTCAATGTGTAACGGTAATAATTCAGTGGCCTTTATTTCTTTCAGTTTATTCTGTTCAAAAGATATTCAAGGATCATTTATTGTCAGCTTAGTCCATTATGTCTCACACACACACACACACACACACACACACACACACACACACACACACACACACACACACACACACACACACACACACACACACACACACTCCTGAAGTGCATTTCTTTTTAAATAACACAGCTGCTGAGTTGATAGAACATAAACAAGAGGAAAACAAATTCACAAACCACGTTGTGAAACTGAAATGGCATTTTTCAAAAATATTAATAAATTAAAATAAATGTTTAAACAAATAATAAATTAAGAAAATAAAGTTAATTATTATCATCTGGCGTCAATAAAGTGAAGAGATTTACTAACCTCTTCATCACCTTTCGAATCAATGAGGTTCATAAATAAAACTGATCAGAGTGTGTGCGAATATAATTACTGACAGATTCATTAATTATGTTTGTTTTTGTGTTAATATGTAATTCAGGATTTAGGGTTAAAAGATAGTGAACAAACAAACAGGTTGAATGTTATTTAACACTAAAGTTTGGGGTCACTGATGGGATCAGGATTACAAATATAAACGTTTGAATTAGGAGAAAATTGACTTTGTTCGGTTTGAGATGTGGCAACACAGAGCGCTAACATGAGTCCAACTGTGTCCCAACGTTAAGCTAACATGAACGACTGTTCGCAGGCGGCTTATCGAACTACTTTTCGTAATGCTTAACGTGTTTGTCAGCTGTATAAATA
Organism: Cottoperca gobio; assembly: GCF_900634415.1. Lineage (NCBI taxonomy): Eukaryota > Metazoa > Chordata > Actinopteri > Perciformes > Bovichtidae > Cottoperca > Cottoperca gobio. The sequence continues at coordinate 1,252,383 of NC_041375.1, read as the reverse complement.
TTTAAGCGTTTACCATTTCAAGTCTAGAAGAGACACACAGAAGAGCTGGATGTTTACACTCTGACGTGAAAAACAAGTCAGGTGACCTCTGACCCCGAGTCTGAACATTTCAACTTCTTCTCTTTTATATTCCTGATCCCAAACTTTAGTGTTAAATAACATTCAACCTGTTTGTTTACTATCTTTTAACCCTAAATCCTGAATTGTATATTAACACAAAAACAAACATAATTAACATTTGTCAGTAATTATATTCGCACACACTCTGATCAGTTGTATTTATGAACCTTATTGATTTGAAAGGTGATGAAGAGGTTAGTAAACCAGAGGATAATAATTAACTTTGGTGGAAAGGTCTTAATATTTGTATGGAAATACTGAATCCCACTATTTAAGGGACTAATATTACACACATTAATATATATACTGAGTCTAAAAATAGTATAGTAAGTATATAAAATCATCAAAGTGTGTTTTTACTTATATAATGTAATTCTTCATTAGCTTGCTAATATTAACTCAAATATAAAGGTAAATTACTAAACTTAAATCTATAGACAAACAATATGAACAAGCAGCTTTGTTTCCTTTGAAATTCAAACTCTTTGATAGTGGTCGTCCTGAATCAGTGAACTCGACCTTTACTGTTATCGCAGCTGAAAGAAGAGCCGCTGTGATGAAGCTCCAGTGGGTGACAGTATTATAATTGAGTCTCTTGGCAGTCTGTCCTAGCTTGCAAAATGTCTGTCAAAATGCACATTTCAAAAAGAGTTAAAATGGGAAAGTAGTGCCTCTGGGCGTAGGACGCTCTCTCACTGAGGGACAAGACGTGACTTGCCTGCTATTAATAGCACTTTGGGAGATAATTCCTGCCTTGTTATCTTAGCAGCCGCACTCAAGAAGCCTCGCCAAAGGCAGACTCTGAGTTGTATAACCATGCTTTCTTTTATTATCCGTCTCTCTCCCATTCTTAATTCAAAGCCTCCTTCTTCTTTGACATTTTCCCTTTTCTTCCCGATTCCCTCGCTGTGCTTTTACCGGCTCTGTGAGAAGCTGCTGGGCCACGGATCGAGGCTGAAAGGGCAGAAAGTAGATTTTAACACACTGCAGGAAATAATGAGAAGCTATAAAACCTTCCCTTTGTTCCACTTGAGTGAATTTATTAAGTGTTTTATTTCAGGTTTCAGTTTTTCACCAAAACATTTTAATAATAGAAAATGTATTGTATTCTTAGTGTTTTACACTGTTATTTTCTATATATTTTAATATAAAGGACAATACAGTTCTTATCTTATCTTATGTAACTAAGGACACAAGCTACATTTCAAAGGGAAATATTGTAGTTTTCACTTCACTACATTTATCTGACAGCTTCACTGAACAGATTGTGACATATAAAACGTAACACGTTTATAAAATATGATTAAACAACAGCAAAACACTACTGTCATATTCTTACTGTATTTCCTTATATATATATAAGATAGATTATTATATAAATATATATAAAATAATATATATATTATATAAATATATATAAAATAATATATATATTATATAAATATATATAAAATAATATATATTATATAAATATATATAAAATATATATATAGATATTATATGAATATATATAAAATAATATATATATATAGTAGATGAATATATATAAAATAATATATATATTATATAAATATATATAAATAATATATATATTATATGAATATATATAAAATATATATATATTATATAAATATATATAAATATATATATTATATAAATATATATAAAATAATATATAGATTATCTAAATATATATAAAATAATATATATATTATATGAATAGATATAAAATATATATATTATATAAATATATATAAAATACTATATTATATAAATATATATAAAATAATAATATATATTATAAATATATATAAAATAAATATATTATATATAAAATATATATTATTTATATACAATATATACATATATAATATATATATACATGTGTATATACTTATACACATATATATATATATTGTGTACATACTTATATACATATATATATATATATATATATATATATATATATATATATATATACACAGTATATATACTTTTATATACATTCTTCTATATATTATATATACTGTATATTATATATATATTGTAAATACATGTTTATTGTACGCTGTTTGATTTTTTAATATTTGCTCTTATTTATTTTAATTGTTTATGTTTGCAGCATTATACAAAAGCAAATTCCTTGTATTAGAAAACCTACTTACCGAACTTAACCTACCGAATTCTGATATCACATTTCTCTAATAATATAAAATAGAATAGTAAAAAACATTCTGCACTGCGAATAGGTTTTATTTTTACTACATTCTGCTGATAATACTTACATAGTATAACTTTTATATTGCATTTGTGCTGCTTTTACTACCTGTGTAGAGTTTTAAATGTTTTATTGTTAACACTTGATTGTGTGATCCTATGAAACAAAAGCTGAACCACACACACACACACACAGTTTGTTCTCAGGTTTCCTCTCTGAATCTGTTTAATGTCGTCAGTGACTCACAGCTGTTGTTGGATATATTTGTTTTCAAATGATCCACAATGATAAAAAAAAGAAATCAGCTTTCTGTCTTTATCAAGCACCATGTAACACACTCCGATTATATCAAGAGATTCTTTTAACTAACGAAGTACTGCAGGGAGTTCAAAGGTCAATTTGGCCGTAGAGATGTCTGCCTTCTCTCCAAAAGAAATACATTTGAAAAACTCAACAGCAATGTCTCATGACCCGGTTCCTCATCATGACCCACAGACCTTGTTGTGAGCAGTTTCATGTAGGAACTACTTTCTTTCAGCCGTATTACCATGCAGAAGGAAGCGTGCACCTACGCATAGACGAGCTAATGTCACGGCTCAGCCGCCGTCGACACTGTTCATGTTTACATCTCGCGATGCCACAAGCCTCTTGTCCATGAGTAGACGCTTTCTTCTGCACGTTGAATACACACTAATATATTATATAATGTAATTAATTAGCTATTAATGCCATTAATTACCTCTTCTTTTATATTTGGTCAAATGTTTCTACCTCCCCAAGTTCTCCCACAATGCACCGCTCCTCCGCTCCCTTCACTGGTTACCAGCGGCTGCTCCAGACTCTGGTGCTGGTCCACCGTGCTGTGAATGCATCAGCTCCTTCCTACATCCAGACCACGGTCAAACCAGACACCCCAGCTCGCTCACTTCGCTCTGCATCGGCCAATCGGCTCGCTGCTCCCTCACTGCGAGTGGGACCCAGATTACCCTCAAATAAAACCGCCCGCTTGCTATCCTGGCTCCAAAATGGTGGAACGACCTCCCCGTTGACGTCAGGTCTGCAGATCTTGTGCAGACTGAAAACTCACCTGTTTCCGCTTCACCTCAACCAATAAGAATAATTCTGTACGCAGCACTAACTGGTTCGGCCCGTTTGAAGCTGGTGCACTTGCGAGTTTCTTGCTGTTCTGAGTTCTGAGTTTGTCTCCTCTTTGTTTGCATTTATTTTAAGTCGCTTTGGACACAAGCGTCAGCTAAATGAAATGCCAACAATCATAGAGGGTGACATACTGTACAGTAGAGACCGACTGCAGCGGCTGGACATAATGATTTTTCAACTTCTTTCATCCATTTAGACCCGGGACAACACAGGGGACGGTCCGCCCTTGACCCTCTGCGGGCCGAGCCCCCCGAGGGGGAACAGAAGGCTCATATCACAGACGCAGAGTTTTATAAATCAGATAACTTGATTAACTGTCATCTTTGTTACATACGGTAGTTTTTTTCTTCCCCTGTAATAATCCCCTGAAGCTGTGTGACGACGTCGCTGTTGTGATGTGTAGTATCTGATCTGTGATCCACTCTGTTTCTATCAGTTCATGATTTAATGTACATGTAGAGCAGCAATACGCTGCAGGGACCCTGTGATGTCACTCAATACTGCTGATCTGTCCCAGGACCAGATCACACTATCGGGACTGTAGAGCCATCTCTGCCTGGGGGGGCTCAGATAGTTCCACATGGGGGGAGCAGATGGAAATGTGATAATCATATTTGTACATCATTTTGCCCTCTGTCCGATTGGTAATACCTGATAATGTACGCTTACAAATAGTAGTTGCTTTTAGTCATTTTTATTACTATTATAGTTACTATTAGCGCTTTTTACAACTTATAGAATCTATGATTAAAATAACGGCTATTCAAGTGTTGTACTGGGAAGTTGATTAACCTAAAATATATATCCGCTGATTTACAGACGTCTCTTTCCCAATCATGTAAATGTCTTTTGGGGCCCGATGGCGCCACAGAAATAAATGGTCATTTCTTCCGGAACAAGATACATTTTTCTGAGCTTTTGCACCGCGAATAATAACATCAACCAATCACAGTGAGAAGAATGAGAATTACAAAACAACATGGAGGCAGCTCATACAGGATCAACTGATTCCATTCTTACCTTTCACAATAAAAGCCCTAGACATTTAATATTGTTGTTTAATCATCTTAGCCCCCAGTGTGTAAAGGCTTGTTATTTAGTAGGCTATTATGAAATGTTGTAAAAATACTAACAAATAAAAACTATGTGGGTACATGAGACCCAGTCTTTATGCTAAGCTAACACTAATGCTAACTCTCAACAAGAAAAATCCACCAGTTACATATCAAGTCTGGGGGATGTGTTGCATTTCTGGTTATTTCTTCTTGTTTGTACAATATGTCGTCTGAAAGAGAGAATCCTCCCTGTGAGGCAGACTTTAGTCCAAGGACAGAGACACCAACACGTCCACCAACAGACTTGAACAGACTGGAGAGTACAAAGGTAACGAGACCTTCAGCCTGAAAACGTCTTTCACACGAGAACATCTGAAGAAAAAGGTAAAAAAGCAGTTTCATACATTTGAATGTTCTGGATTTATTTCTTATTGAACTACATGTGCCTTTTTGAATGCTTTGACAGTCAGTCAGTTATCAAATAATTACAAAATAAAAAAGCCAAATAGATGAAAGTATAAAGCTGGTGATATTCTTTATTTTTCTTATTGTGAACAAATCCCATGAAAAGACCAAAACCTACAATTAATGTATATTAATAAACAAGAATTACCTGTGTAGCCAAAACTGTCACACCGTCCTGCTGCCAGATACACTCACTACAGCACCAAATGTGTATTAATCCACCGCTGGAAATAGTTCCCAACAAATTTACCATTTTCTCCGGTTTAAGTCATTTTTGCTAAACGCTACAGTGCCCACCTGTTTTAGGAACGTATGGATCTTTAAAACATATAAAACCGAAGTACACGTGACCTGTTTTAGACTTAAAACGCACAATTGTCTCTCAATAAAAACAGTAGGAAGAGACAGAGCTTGGTGGCGTCCATTGCTTCATCGTTCAGGAGGTTTTTCCCGCCAAAACAAACAGACCTGGTTATCTAAACTAAAATCCTTCATCCGGTTAAAATACATAATTAAAAACTATAAAGTGCAGGGTAATAATGTGGCTTGAAACTGGATAACATTTGTGAATCTTCTGGCTGACACAACACTGACACATGCTCAGAGGGGAGACGACGTCGTGACAGGCGACCAAATGAAACGCACCTTTACTTTGATTAAAATGACAGATTTCTCTGGTGTTGAAAATTGTTGGAAACATTTGGGATAATGTGAAACACGAGTCAACGAAAATGTATAACATAGATCTACTTGTTTGTCGGCATTTTAATGCGGAAATGTTACGTTTAAGTAAGAACAAAGGGCGTGTGAGAGCAACACGTTGTTGGTTTTGGTCTTTTTTTGTTAGTTTTTTACGGGAGTCGTCGCCTCATCTTTAAACACAACTTGCTTCGGGAAACCCTGCAGATAAAGATGCACACAGATATCACCGCCCTCGTTTGTTAATCACATCGTTCCATAACGCTCACCGACCTAACTGCCAAATATTGATAAAACCGTCCGAATGTTCGTCTAAATGCCGTCGGGCTTTAAGAAATTCCTTTTGGGTATATTTATTCAATATGCTGCTGCAAGTAATCATCTTTGTACTTTCCTCCGTGAGCACTGTGCAAAGCCGTGAGCACAGAGCGGCTCCATGTATCCGTTAAGGCAATTGATTAGTTGAAGAGGACAGGAATAGACATGATTTGTGACACATATTGGAAATTCACTCAGACCGGCTGTGTGGGCGTTCATGTTGCCGTCCTTTGACTCCACAATAAATCACAAAAGGATGTAACAGCAGAAACTTCATCTGGGAATTCTACTTCCTGTCCTTCTTCTCTGCCTTTTTCTTGCACATGATTATAAACATGCTGCCAGAATAAATAAAAAGACACTACAAATAAAAATATCAGATAAATGGTTTTAAGCAAAAGAAATAAGTTTGAATAGTCGGATCCACTCTTTTGTTCACTCTCCTTTTGTTTCAGCAGGCATGCGGTGATGCAAGTTAACTTCAGATAAAATATTATAAACAAATATATACACTTGATAATATAGCTGTCTAAAACAATTCTCAATAAATGTAAAGTTACTGTAAACATGCACTCTTTTATCACAGACTTCTTTTGGCACCCAGGCTCCACTTAGGGACAACGAGCCTCCAGATGAAGAGAGGAAAACATCATGATTTGCTGTGTTTCTTGTTTTTTGGATGACATTCACACATGACTAACTCCCTCCCAGTTGATGCTGTTTGGAGGAACCCAAAATCACATTTGGGTTAGGGTTAATATCTGATGTACGAAGATACGCTGGGGCCTGGGTGCAAGAGTAAGACTCGGTGTATTTTAAAGGGAAACAGGGTATAAAGGCTTCAAAGCCCGACCCTACAGCGGAGCTCGGTTTGTACCATCAGAACACCTCAGCAGCCTCCCTCCGCCCAGCAGGGGGTGAGACGGTCTCCCACAAACGTCTCACTCACGTCACATATTAGATCGCTTGAGTTTCAACATTCAACCTTTACGTTCTCTTTCGCAATCTTGCCTTTAAATTTATTGAGCTTGAAAGAAACACCAGGCAGCGGCCAAGTGCGGTGGCTGCAATAATGAAACATTTCTGCTCTGTGGACGCAAATCGCCGCCGCAGATTTCCATAGACATTGCATTGGCAGCTCGTCGCAGGCTCTGGTGTGTTTTCGGCGTGTGTGACAAAATATTTTCTTTACCTACCTGAGGGCGATAGTGATGTTTGAGAGTTACAAAAAGGTGATATATGTTGATATTCTTTCATAAGAATTATTTGCAATTTGTTTGGTGGTCGGTCCACCACTTTGGTCCAGACTGAAATAACGCCATTGAAGTATTGCACAGATATTCATGTTCCCCAGAAGATGAATCGCACAGACTTCGGTGATCCCCTGACTTTCCCTCTAGCGCCACCACAAGGTTCAGATTGGTGGTTTTGAGTAAAATGTCTCAACAACTATTGACTGTACGGCCATTTGTTATTTGGTTCTCCTCACATGATACCTTAACTTTTAATTCAGCGCCACCAGCAGGTGGACATTGTATTACATGTTTCCAATACTTTGGTACAAATACCTGCAAGCTGTGCTTTGTGTTCACTGCTACTTTGCTAACATTAGCATGCTAACACGCTGGAAAAACATTGTCAGTGTTAGCATGTTAGCATGCTAATGTGCTAACATTAGCATGCTAACATGCGGGAAAACATTGTCAGTGTTAGCATGTTAGAATGCTGCCGTTAGCATTTAGCTCAAAGCACATAAACTCATAGAGCCGCTAGCTAAGAGTGTAGACTACATTTATCTTTATTACATTTCTTTATTGTCATTTCTTGTGAGCGGACATGTACGCCGATATACATCCACATCAAGTTGTTATTGGTGTAGCTTTAGACCGCGTATGAAGCTCTATGTTCGAGATTATTTTGCCACACGTTCTGTTATTACGATGCATTTGTTGTTCCCGTTTCTTCTACAAGCAGAGAAAAGCAAAGAAGATACAAAACTAAACTCAAATCTGAAACGACGTGAATGAGACAAAGTGGGAAACGGTCTCCAGAGAGCGACTGCAGCGGCTCTGCACGGTGAAGAATACTGATCCGAACTCCTCTAAGCTAAGATTTCCACATTAATAACAATGATATATTAAAAACACATTCGTGTGTACAGTATATGTGAGCTACTCTTACTTTCCAGAAATATACATATACTCTTTCTGCACACACTGTATAATATAGTTTGCCATATTGTGGAGACAGTAATATGGATACATTCTTTAAAAACACTGAACTACATCCATCCTCCATCAAACACAATTCCTCCTATTTTTCCTCCGTTAGCATCTTTAGCAGGTGAAACTCAT